>NW_028292584.1:2455720-2755720 GCF_029948245.1 Actinia tenebrosa
AAAAAAATTTTATTGGGTATTGGGTAATTTGTTTTTGTTGGTTTTTATTTTAGCTCTACGATTGTTTGGTGTAGTTATCAAATATGCCTAATACGCTGTTTCAGAAAGGATCGTTTTTTGCAGAAAGTAGCAGTTTAAATGACTGCCAAAAATAAAATAATATTTTTCAAATTCTTTTAATAAGCCCGTTTTGAGACATCAATTACTTAGCAAATTGAGGATGGATTATTTTACTGAAGGAAAGAGCAGCATTTACTACCTACCGCTTCAGAAATCATGAATTCTAGGTGTAGTGACGGCCATCTACACAAAACCGCGCGAAAGCGTTGTGTGACCACCGGCGGCCATAACCATTGGGGATGAAGGGGTTCTCCTCAAAAACCTTATTTTTTTTTACCGGCCCAGGCACTTGAGGACTAACTTAAATTTCGTCGAAGGGCCCCTTAAACTATGCTTCTTTCAAAACAATATCCCCCTCTTGTATGCATAACAAAGTTATGTAATATAGGAATGCAAACTTTGCTCTTCCCACGAACGCACCAAAAATAATAGATCGGCTCGTGTTATTGTACGCCCCTCGTATTGGGCACGTGGTGTGACCACCTGAGGTAACATTTGTCTAGTTTCAAAGGCGGATCCAGGATATTTTTGAGGGGGGTCCAAAAAGTACATTCAATCAGTGACGTTATTTTTGAGGTCATACATACCGCTATATTTGTTGTAAAACTTATAAACCTACATAAGAGTCATGACTTTCAATAGAAAATTTTCTTTAATATATCCGTATGTTAAAAAGGGGAAACAACGAGTTGTAAAGGGGGGTCCGCAGCCCTGGACCCCTCTGTTGGATCCGCCCTTGAGTTACGCGAGTGATTTCGGTATCGGTAAGTTATCACATGAATCCCACTCAATATATACTCTTGTCACATATATTGTATTAGTATAGGAAATCGCACGATCTCGAGAAAGGCAAGTGCAATTAAAGAACTTTTCAAAACATCACGAGTGTCTATTATTCCAATTGTACGATCGTGCGATTTTTTGTTTATTAGTTCACTCAACAAAATTTCAGTAAAAAATGCGAAGCGACGCCGTCATCTTTGTGTATTTGCCGGCCGATTTTCAGTCCCAGCGCGCACTGAAAGCATAAAAAAGATTAGTTCGTATTAGTATTTACGGCTTTTTTTTTCTTTTTTGCCGCTGTTGACCATTGTTTTGGCCGTGTTTCCATAGCGACTTAATTCGGTACTTCTACGGAGTACGATTAACGCTGTAATTGTACTCCTCTCGACCAATCAGAGTCGCGTAATTTTTTTGAGTGTACTACAATTTTAGGAAACAAAAACTAATAATGTCGGTATAAATATTTTTTTCTTATAAAACGGCTTTAGTTGAAATGGTTCTTTTTCTTGTGAAAAGATGTGTGCGGTCAAGTGGCGTCAATGTAAGATTGTTTTCTTTTCTTATCCTTTTTGCTGGTGTCCACGTGTTGCTCGCATCTCGCGTAACATGGGTTTCGATAATTTTTTCATCGTGTTCTGCACAGCAAGTTCCCACAGATTATAAACATACAAGAATATGGGGTGCTGTATGAATAGGGCATTCTGTACTTTCTTGTTCATTTTGTCCAGAGCCTTTTCTGGAAGCTTGTCGTCTTCAGTGTATCACTGGATCCTAGTGTATCCACTGTATCCTAGTGTATCCAGTGTATCCTAGTGTATCCACTGTATCCACTGTATCCACTGTATCCACTGTATCCACTGTATCCACTGTATCCAGTGTATTCAGTGTATCCTAGTGTATCCACTGTATCCACTGTATTCTCTGAATTCTAGTGTATCCAGTGTATCCAGTGTATCTACTGTATCCAGTGTATCTTAGTGTATCCACTGTATCCAGTGTATCCGCTGTATCCAGTGTATCCTAGTGTATCCAGTGTATCCAGTGTATCCAGTGTATCCAGTGTATGCTAGAGTATCCAGTGTATCTACTGTATCCAGTGTATCCAGTGATCCAGTGTATCCAGTGTATCCGCTGAATCCAGTGTATCCTAGTGTATCCAGTGTATCCAGTGCATCCTAGAGTATCCAGTGTATCTACTGTATCCACTGTATCCACTGTATCCACAGTATCCACTGTATCCACTGTATCCACTGTATCCACTGTATCCACTGTATCCACTGTATCCACTGTATCCACTGTATCCTAGTGTATCCAGTGTATCCTAGTGTATTCAGTGTATCCTGGTGTATCCACTGTATCCACTGTATTCTCTGTATCCTAGTGTATCCGGTGTATCCAGTGTATCTACTGTATCCAGTGTATCCAGTGTATCCAGTGTATCCGCTGAATCCAGTGTATCCTAGTGTATCCAGTGTATCCAGTGCATCCTAGTGTATCCACTGTATCCTAGTGTATCCAGTGTATCCTAATGTATCCACTGTATCCACTGTATCCACTGTATCACTGTATCCACTGTATCCACTGTATCCACTGTATCCACTGTATCCACTGTATCCACTGTATCCACTGTATCCACTGTATCCACTGTATCCACTGTATCCACTGTATCCACTGTATCCACTGTATCCAGTGTATCCAGTGTATTCAGTGTATCCTAGTGTATCCACTGTATCCACTGTATTCTCTGAATCCTAGTGTATCCAGTGTATCCAGTGTATCTACTGTATCCAGTGTATCTTAGTGTATCCACTGTATCCAGTGTATCCAGTGTATCCGCTGTATCCACTGTATCCAGTGTATCCAGTGTATCCAGTGTATCCAGTGTATCCAGTGTATCCAGTGTATGCTAGAGTATCCAGTGTATCTACTGTATCCAGTGTATCCAGTGTATCCAGTGTATCCGCTGAATCCAGTGTATCCTAGTGTATCCAGTGTATCCAGTGCATCCCAGAGTATCCAGTGTATCTACTGTATCCAGTGTATCCAGTGTATCCAGTGTATCCACTGTATCCACTTTATCCACTGTATCCACTGCATCCAGTGTATCTGCTGAATCCAGTGTATCCTAGTGTATCCAGTGTATCCTAGTGTATTCAGTGTATCCTAGTGTATCCACTGTATCCACTGTATTCTCTGTATCCTAGTGTATCCAGTGTATCCAGTGTATCTACTGTATCCAGTGTATCCTAGTGTATCCAGTGTATCCTAGTGTATTCAGTGTATCCTAGTGTATCCACTGTATCCACATGTGTATTCTCTGTATCCTAGTGTATCCAGTGTATCCAGTGTATCTACTGTATCCAGTGTATCCAGTGTATCCACTGTATCCAGTGTATCCACTGTATCCAGTGTATCCACTGTATCCAGTGTATCCTAGTGTATCCAGTGTATCCTAGTGTATCCAGTGTATCTACTGTATCCAGTGTATCCACTGTATCCTAGTGTATCCAGTGACAAGTTCCAGACAATCAGTTTTGGACAGAAGCACAAAAACAAAAATTTGAACATTACAGCACTAAATAAGAACATTAAGGCTAATTCTGAAATGACATTATTAGGAGTTACAATTGATGAATATCTGAAGTTTGATTGTCATGTAGAGAATTTATCTAAAAGAGTAGCGAGAAAAGTTGGAGTTATTATGAGGCTAAGAAATTTACTATCCACTTTAGCCAAATTAAGAATTTATAAATCGTTCATTTTACCGCAATTAACATATTGTCACCTAGTGTGGCAATTTTGTAGACAATCGGATAGTAGAAAGGTGGAACGACTGCAAGAGAAGGCACTAAGAGCAATTTACAGAGATAAATATAGTACTTATAGCGAACTCCTCTCTAAAGCCAAGCTTACGACACTGCTTAATAGGAGATTGCCGGATATTGCAATACTAATGTACAAAGTTAAAAACAATTTGTGTCCTACCTATATATCGGATATTTTTAGTTTAAATACTGTTCATAAATATGGGCTTAGAAATTCAGACGATTTTACAATTCCTAGGTTTAATACTATCACTAATGGTAAGCATAGTTTAAGATATATCGGGCCGGTTGTGTGGGCTAAGTTGCCAAGGGATATTAAGAATTCAGAATCATTCAACTCATTTAAGAGAAAAGTAAGGAAAGTAGATATTGATAATCTCATCTCAGAGAGATGTAAAAATTGTTATTTATGCAATACTTAGAGATTTTTTTAGTTGATGTATTTTTTTGATAATATTCTTACATTGTATTTTATCTGATATTTATTATGCGGGGGTTTTTTTTTTACTTATTTTTAAATTACATATGAAGTAGATGGGATGGGAGGGAGTTTTATAATGTACAGATAGGAAGATAGGAAGATAGGTGTCCTCTATTAGTTCACAATTTATTGTAAACTAGAAAATTTCGACACGTAAATGAAGTTATTATTATTATTATTATTATTATTATTATTATTATTATTATTATTATCCTAGTGTATCCACTGTATCCAGTGTATCCGCTGGATCCAGTGTATCCTAGTGTATCCAGTGTATCCAGTGTATCTACTGTATCCAGTGTATCCTAGTGTATCCAGTGTATCCAGTGTATCTACTGTATCCATTGTATCCTAGTGTATCCACTGTATTCTCTGTATCCTAGTGTATCCAGTGTATCCTAGTGTATTCAGTGTATCCTAGTGTATCCACTGTATCCACTGTATTCTCTGTCCAAAACTGATTGTCTGGAACTTGTCACTGGATACACTAGGATACAGTGGATACACTGGGTACAGTAGATACACTGGATACACTAGGATACACTGGATACACTAGGATACACTGGATACACTGGCAACACTAGGATACACTGGATACAGTAGATACACTGGATACACTGGATACACTAGGATACAGAGAATACAGTGGATACCGTGGATAAACTAGGATACACTGGATACACTAGGATACAGAGAATACACATGTGGATACAGTGGATACACTAGGATACACTGAATACACTAGGACACACTGGATACACTAGGATACACTGAATACACTAAGATACACTGGATACACTAGGATACACTGGATACAGTAGATACACTGGATACACTGGATACACTAGGATACAGAGAATACAGTGGATACAGTGGATACACTAGGATACACTGAATACACTAGGATACACTGGAAACACTAGGCTACACTGGATTCAGCGGATACACTGGATACAGTGTATACAGTGGATACACTGGATACAGTGGATAAAGTGGATACACTGGATACAGTAGATACACTGGATACTCTAGGATACACTGGATACATTGGATACACTAGGATACACTGGATACACTAGGATACAGAGAATACACATGTGGATACAGTGGATACACTAGGATACACTGAATACACTAGGATACACTTGATACACTGGATACACTAGGATACAGTGGATACACCGGATACACTGGATACTCTGGATACAGTGGATACACTAAGATACGCTGGATACAGTAGATACATTGGATACACTGGATACACTGGATACACTAGGATACAGAGAAAACAGTGGATACAGTGGATACACTAGGATACACTGAATACAGTGGATACAGTAGATACACTGGATACACTGGATACACTAGGATACAGAGAATACAGTGGATACAGTGGATACACTAGGATACACTGAATACACTAGGATACACTGGAAACACTAGGCTACACTGGATTCAGCGGATACACTGGATACAGTGTATACAGTGGATACACTGGATACAGTGGATAAAGTGGATACACTGGATACAGTAGATACACTGGATACTCTAGGATACACTGGATACATTGGATACACTAGGATACACTGGATACACTAGGATACAGAGAATACACATGTGGATACAGTGGATACACTAGGATACACTGAATACACTAGGATACACTGGATACACTGGATACACTAGGATACAGTGGATACACCGGATACACTGGATACTCTGGATACAGTGGATACACTAAGATACGCTGGATACAGTAGATACATTGGATACACTGGATACACTAGGATACAGAGAAAACAGTGGATACAGTGGATACACTAGGATACACTGAATACAGTGGATACAGTGGATACAGTGGATACACTAGGATACACTGGATACTCTAGGATACAGTAGATACACTGGATACACTGGATACACTAGGATACAGAGAATACAGTGGATACACTGGACACACTAGGATACACTGAATACACTGGATACAGTGGATACAGTGGATAAAGTGGATACAGTGGATACAGTGGATACAGTGGATACACTAGGATACACTGGATACACTAGGATACAGAGAATACACATGTGGATACAGTGGATACACTAGAATACACTGAATACACTAGGATACACTGGATACACTAACATACACTGGATACACTAGGATACACTGGACACAGTAGATACACTGGATACACTGAATACACTAGGATACAAAGAATACAGTGGATACAGTGGATCCACCAGGATACACTGAATACACTAGGATACACTGGATACATTAGGATACAGTGGATACAGCGGATACACTGGATACTCTGGATACAGTGGATACACTAAGATACACTGGATACAGTAGATACATTGGATACACTGGATACACTGGATACACTAGGATACAGAGAAAACAGTGGATACAGTGGATACACTAGGATACACTGAATACAGTGGATACAGTGGATACAGTGGATACACTAGGATACACTGGATACTCTAGGATACAGTAGATACACTGTATACACTGGATACACTAGGATACAGAGAATACAGTGGATACACTGGACACACTAGGATACACTGAATACAGTGGATACACTGGATACAGTGGATACAGTGGATACAGTGGATACAGTGGATACATTGGATACAGTGGATACAGTGGATACCCTAGGATACACTGGATACACTAGGATACAGAGAATACACATGTGGATACAGTGGATACACTAGAATACACTGAATACACTAGGATACACTGGATACACTAGGATACACTGGATACACTAGGATACACTGGACACAGTAGATACACTGGATACCCTGGATACACTAGGATACAAAGAATACAGTGAATACAGTGGATACAGTGGATCCACCAGGATACACTGAATACACTAGGACACACTGGATACACTAGGATACATTAGGATACACTGGATTCAGCGGATACATTGGATACAGTGGATACAGTGGATAAAGTGGATACAGTGGATACACTGGATACACTGGATACAGTAGATACACTGGGTACTCTAGGATACACTGGATACACTGGATACACTGGATACACTGGATACACTAGGATACACTGGATTCAGCGGATACACTGGATACACTGGATACACTGGATACACTGGATACAGTAGATACACTGGATACTGTAGGATACACTGGATACACTGGATACACTAGGATACACTGGATACAGCGGATACACTGGATACAGTGGATACAGTGGATACACTAAGATACACTGGATACAGTAGATACACTGGATACACTATGATACAGAGAAAACAGTGGATACACTAGGATACACTCAATACACTGGATACAGTGGATACAATGGATACAGTGGATACACTAGGATACAGTGGATACACTAGGATACAGTGGATACACTAGGATAAAGTTGATACACTGGGATCCAGTGGATACACTAGGATACACTGAATACACTAGGATACACTGGATACACTAGTGTGACAGAGTCAAAAGACACTATTTTGGACAGTAATTATTTAGTCATAAATCTATATTTTTAATTAGGAATGCCTCGTGTACACATAGGAATGTAATTCTTTAGTTAACTGTTTGCGTGGAAAATGCGTAAGCAAGAAATAATTTCCGTACGTAATTACATTACAGTGAGTCATGCCTAGGTTTGGCGCTTGTTTACGTAAGTTCGTGTTTGGGACATCCTGTTTGCGCCTAGGGCGTGCAACATTGTATAGGATGTGTAAGGTCTTAAGAATGCAGGTTTTTCCATAAAAGTAGGCCCAAACTAAGCTTAAATCAGTGTAGTAAAAGTTCTTGAAGACGTTGCGTTGTCTACGGATATTTTCACATATCAAGACAAGGAATTCTCTACGATGTAAAGGTATGAATCTTTGAAGCCTTTTACACTTATACCTAGGATAGATTTAGGACAAATCTATGTTCATATCGTTAACTAGTCGTTATATTTTATAGCTTAGATTTTCTACATATTTATTAAGCATTCGTTTCATGTTGTAGTAATTCTAGTCGCATTAGCGCGTAATTTAGTACAAAGTTATTCACGCAGTAGTAATTTAGTAATCACGCTGAGTGTATCTTGTCTTTTAAACTCTTTAACACGTTTACTATAGGATCGCTACCGCCTTACTCGCTTGTTTAACCTTTTTACTACGATAAATAGCCTTAACTGCGGGATAAAAGACCTTTTCTTTCCAACCTTTAATTTGTTCGCTACTTAAACTCTACACTCAAGGTCATTGTCGCGACCGCGTGTTCAGTAAACCGTGTAATTCTTAGTTTGTCATAAACAAAGGTTAAAATACTTACCTAAAGCCATAGTTAACCTCTAGTCAATTTTTCCTATTGCTTTTTCCATTGGTTTAGTTCATTTTAAACGGTTTACCGACTTGTACATTAAACTTTGCAACCTAGTAATTTTCACTCGCGTATTGTAAACACTGCTAATCAGTATGCAATATTCAAATTACCTGTGACGTAATTTACGTATTTCCGTTTCTAGTTATATCTAGCAAAACTGTATTTTATTCATAACTTTTAGCTATTTAGATAAGCTACAAATTTATTTTATCTCATTGTAAATATTTTTCTTGTTTTCATTAGAGATATCCTGTAATCTCGTTCCCGTTTTTTTTCATGTATTGTAAAGTTGTGTGAATTTTTCAATAAATTCTTTTGTCAAAACCACTTGCAATCTGATTCATAGCTGAGCGCCTTGCCGCCGGTTACACTAGGATACACTGGATTCAGCGGATACACTGGATACAGTGGATACAGTGCACACAGTGTATACAGTGGATACAGTGGATACAGTAGATACACTGGATACACTAGGATACAATGGATACAGTGGATACACTAGGATACAGTGGATACAGTGGATACACTAGGATACACTGAATACACTAGGATACACTGGATACATTAGGATACAGTGGATTCAGCGGATACAGTGGATACAGTGGATACAGTGGATACAGTGGATACAGTGGATACAGTGGATACACTAGGATACACTGGATACACTAGGATACAGAGAATACACATGTGGATACAGTGGATACACTAGAATACACTGAATACACTAGGATACACTGGATACACTAGGATACACTGGATACACTAGGATACACTGGACATAGTAGATACACTGGATACACTGGATACACTAGGATACAAAGAATACAGTGGATACAGTGGATCCACCAGGATACACTGAATACACTAGGATACACTGGATACACTAGGATACAGTGGATACAGCGGATACACTGGATACTCTGGATACAGTGGATACACTAAGATACACTGGATACAGTAGATACATTGGATACACTGGATACACTGGATACACTAGGATAGAGAGAAAACAGTGGATACAGTGGATACACTAGGATACACTGAATACAGTGGATACAGTGCATACAGTGGATACACTAGAATAATGAGAATACAGTTGATACAGTGGATACACTAGGATACACTGAATACAGTGGATACAGTGGATACACTAAGATACACTGGATACAGTAGATACACTGGATACACTAGGATATAGAGAAAACAGTGGATACACTAGGATACACTCAATACACTGGATACAGTGGATACAATGGATACAGTGGATACACTAGGATACAGTGGATACACTAGGATACAGTGGATACAGTGGATACAGTGGATACAGTGGATGCACTAGGATACAGTGGATACACTAGGATACAGTGGATACACTAGGATAAAGTTGATACACTGGGATCCAGTGGATACACTAGGATACACTGAATACACTAGGATACACTGGATACACTAGGATACACTGGATTCAGCGGATACACTGGATACAGTGGATACAGTGAACACAGTGTATACAGTGGATACAGTGGATACAGTAGATACACTGGATACACTAGGATACAATGGATACAGTGGATACACTAGGATACACTGAATACACTAGGATACACTGGATACATTAGGATACAGTGGATTCAGCGGATACACTGGATACACTGGATACAGTGGATACACTAGGATACACTGAATACACTGGATACAGTGGATACACTAGGATACAGTGGATACACTAGGATACAGTGGATACACTAGGATACAGTGGATATACTGGGATCCAGTGGATATACTGGGATCCAGTGGATACACTAGGATACACTGAATACACTAGGATACACTGGATACACTAGGATACACTGGATTCAGCGGATACACTGGATACAGTGGATACAGTGAACACAGTGTATACAGTGGATACAGTGGATACAGTAGATACACTAGATAAACTAGGATACAATGGATACAGTGGATACACTAGGATACAGTGGATACAGTGGATACACTAGGATACACTGAATACACTAGGATACACTGGATACACTAGGATACAGTGGATTCAGCGGATACAGTGGATACAGTGGATACACTAGGATACACTGGATTCAGCGGATACAGTGGATACAGTGGATACAGTGGATACAGTGGATACAGTGGATACACTAGGATACACTGGATTCAGCGGATACACTGGATACAGTGGATACAGTGGATACACTAGGATACACTGAATACAGTAGATACAGTGGATACAGTGGATACAGTGGATACACTAGAATACACTGGATACACTAACGTACAGTAGATACACTAGATACACTGGATACACTAGGATACAGAGAATACAGTTGATACAGTGGATACACTAGGATACACTGAATACAGTGGATACAGTGGATACAGTGGATACAGTGGATACAGTGGATACAGTGGATACAGTGGATACAGTGGATACAGTGGATACAGTGGATACAGTGGATACAGTGGATACAATGGATACAGTGGATACATTGGATACAGTGGATACAGTGCATACAGTGGATACAGTGGATACACTATGATACACTGGATACACTAGTATACAGAGAATACACATGTGGATACAGTGGATACACTAGGATACACTGAATACACTAGGATACACTGGATACACTAGGATACACTGGATACACTAGGATACACTGGATAGAGTAGATACACTGGATACACTGGATACACTGGATACACTGGATACACTGGATACACTGGATACACTGGATACACTAGGATACAGAGAATACAATGGATACAGTGGATACACTAGGATACACTGAATACACTAGGATACACTGGATACACTAGGATACACTGGATTCAGCGGATACACTGGATGCAGTGGATCTAGTGGATAAAGTGGATACAGTGGATACACTGGATACAGTAGATACACTGGGTACTCTAGGATACACTGGATACACTGGATACAATAGGATACACTGGATTCAGCGGATACACTGGATACACTGGGTACACTGGATACAGTAGATACACTGGATACTCTAGGATACACTGGATACACTGGATACACTAGGATACAGTGGATAAAGCGGATACACTGGATACACTAGGATACAGTGGATACACTAAGAAACACTGGATACAGTAGATACACTGGATACACTAGGATACAGAGAATACAGTGGATACAGTGGATACACTAGGATACACTGAATACACTGGATACAGTGGATACAGTGGATACAGTGGATACACTAGGATACACTGGATACACTAGGATACAGTGGATACACTAAGATCCAGTGGATACACTAGGATACACTGAATACACTAGGATACACTGGATACACTAGGATACACTGGATTCAGCGGATACAGTGGATACAGTGGATACAGTGGATACAGTGGATACAGTGGATACAGTGGATACAGTGGATACAGTGGATACAGTGGATACAGTTGATACAGTGGATACCGTGGATACAGTAGATACACTGGATACACTAGGATACAATGGATACAGTGGATACACTAGGATACAGTGGATACAGTTGATACACTAAGATACACTGAATACACTAGGATACACTGGATACACTAGGATACACTGGATTCAGCGGATACAGTGGATACAGTGGATACAGTGGATACAGTGGATACACTAGGATACACAGGATTCAGCGGATACAGTGGATACAGTGGATACAGTGGATACAGTGGATACAGTGGATACAGTGGATACACTGGATACAGTAGATACACTGGATACAGTAGATACACTGGGTACTCTAGGATACACTTGATACACTGGATACTCTAGGATACACTAGGATACAGTGGATATAGCGGATACACTGGATACACTGGATATACTGGATACACTAAGATACACTGGATACAGTAGATACACTAGGATACACTGGATACACTAGGATACACTGGATGCAGCGGATACACTGGATACAGTGGATACAGTTGATACAGTGGATACAGTGGATACACTGGATACACTGGATACAGTGGATACAGTGGATACAGTGGATACAGTGGATACAGTAGATACACTTGATACACTGGATACAGTGGATACAGTGGATACAGTGGATACAGTAGATACACTGGATACACTAGGATACAATGGATACAGTGGATACACTAGGATACAGTGGATACAGTGGATACACTAAGATACACTGGATACTCTAGGATACAGTGGATACACTAGGATACAGTGGATACAATAGGATACAGTGAGTGAACGCATCATGCACAATAACATAAAGCATCACCAGGACATTATAATCAGGCATACATGAAGTACTTACTGAAAATTTTTTTTACGTTCAACATGCGGCTGGAAGTATGAACAGAGCATCATGGGAAGTTATTTTAAAGAGGTGGGTTCCCTGTGGTAGCTGCCTTTTTCAACGTCTTTTCCCATTTTTTCTTTCTCTCTTTTCTTTATTCTTTATTCAAATTATCCAACTGACAAAAAATTAATTAGTATATTTATGACTTATTATATAAGCTATAAAGACATTGAAAAAATATAATTTATTTTTATTAAGACTTAATAAAGATTTAAAATAAAAACAACTAAAGTGGCATTTCTGAAAAAAAGAATTTTAATTTTTTCCTACTTTTCTTCGCATTTCCTTTTATTTCCAATTTATTTTTAACTTACTTTTATTCTTTTTTCTTTTCCTACTAAACTGATGAAAAAATTAGCTTTGCAACAAATAACCAGATTATCGATCCCCTCTCCGTTTAAAAAAGCGAAAAAATGAGACATCAAGTTATTAAATTAAATAATTAGTTAATAATCATTAATAATTAGCAAAGCCTGGGATCCATATGGTTTTGAGCTGCCATATTTAGCTATGGACAATTCTTTTGTTTACATTCTCTAGTTGACAGCAACGATTACTCTAGCAGTAGTGTCACCCTACCTTGATCTACCGAACAGCGCGCAGATAACGTCATAAAAAAGAACACAAAGACGAAAATCAGACAAACAAGCTTAGTGATGGTTTTCACGGCGGCCATGTTGGAGGAACTTAACAAAAGAATTGTCAATGAATTCTATTGTTATATCCTCCAACGTGGCCGCCGTGTCTTTTGTTATTTAATTCTCTTGGGAATGGTTAAAAACCATCAATACTATACTTTCAGCAGATAATTTTCATAGAAGATCGGAGTAGATCTTTGTTTAATTCGGTTAGTATTCTAACTTTTCGTATAACACTCGACACGGTTAAATGGCATGCAATGTTCGTTGCTTGCCCTCCAGGGCCCAGTTGTTCAAAGCCCGATTAGTGCTAATCCTGGGTTAACTCTTAATAAGACCTATAGAGTTAATCCTGGATTAGCGCTAATCCAGCTTTGAACAACCCGGCCCTGGTTGCGCTGCTTTGAGGCTGATGCAACGGGTCTACATGGTATGTTTAGATCATGATTTATATTTTTATATTTCTATTTCAGTTTGTGATGCGCATGTGACCATCTTCCCATGTAACACGCGCAATATAAGTATTAAATTATTATAAATTATTAAATTATTAATTATTATTTGTCTAAGTCTTGAAGGCATTTTTAGAATCTGTTCGCTGCGCTATTGAGGTATAAATTACTGTAAAACCCCACTTTGGGACTTTGCACTGGCCGCTTAATAGGTAAGGTTTAGCCTCGTCCCAGGCTACTGCTCTAAAGCGTCCGCTATTTTGGATTTGGGAGAGCTGAAGGAGTAGCCTTGGGACGAGGCTAGTCGAGGTTCTACTATACTAAGTTGATAACATTATATTAAATAAGTAGTTAGAGTAGTACGAATACAGAATAAAAAGGGACTCCTGACACCTCGCAAAGATACGATAATCAGGCTATAAAATCCTGTGAACACTCGTTTTCAATACTAAGGGTAGAAAGGCGCCTGTCTTGGCCGTGATTGGCTGTTTCTTTTGGTTCTTCACTTCCCTGGTCTTCGTGTGGGACGGTTGTTGAGTGATGTCCTTCCATCAACACTTGTTGCTCTTCTTTTCTTTTCCGTATTATGGTTTTTAAGTATTCTGCGCCATTGTCCAACCCCAAAATTCTTTCAACAATCTCAACGTCATCGATGGTCTCCTCGCTGTACACCACGCTAGTGAACCTCTGAATCCTAGACATTTGACTTTCCATGATGTATTGGGTATTGAGTTCAAGCTGCAATTGGCTAAAGTCAACAGGAGTAGGTTTGATGACTGGTTTCGGAGGGATATACGGAGGATTTAACCCAAGAATATCCTTGACTCTATACACTATAAACTTCACTATTTCGTACTTATTCTTGATCGATTTATCCTGCCTGGCTTTGGTGAACGCGATGGTTATTATACACAAGATTATAGTCATGATAACAAATACATTGACCAAGGTAAAAGCGTAGGTGAAAAGTGGCCCAAAATCTTGGGACTCGCCAGGCGCAAACACCCTAAAGCTGAACTTCCCTAATAACATAGAGAGAATACTGTTGAAGGCTCCTATAAAGGTGCTGTACGGTTCCTGTTCAGTTCCCAGCATGTGGAAGGCCCAGAAGGAGAACCCGAGTAAGCTGATCATGAAAATCAAAACAAAACCCTTAAGGTCAGGAATCAGAATTTTCAGGGTCAAATCGAAGATCATAAAATTTTTGTTAAATTTCATAAACTTGAGGAACTGGAGAGTTGGTACTATAACGACTATACAAGAAATGTAAGCAACGAGGTTGTCGTAGAGAGCGATGGGGTAAAACCCATAGAAAAGTACAGGATTTTCTTGGATTGCCTTGATACCGTTCTGAAGTTGTATTGCGCGTGCGCCGTAGAGGCCTATAGTAACGAGCGAAGCGACGACAAGAACCACGTCCGTCATGTTCCAAAATGAGGCAAAGTAAGCGAGTCTGTATTCGTAGATTTCACAGGAGACTTTGTATATAAGTTGAACGATAAATACGATGAAAATGACCTCACAGACGAGGTATATTAGTTGTAAGGGGGTGAAGTACCGATAGAGACGGAACGAAAAGTGGTCAAATCTCGGAAAGGCGCCCCCAAAGGCCGTGAACTCAACCGCAAATGCTACGTCGGATAAAATATTGATATTCCCGTTATAGGAAGCGAACTCTATAAAAACCACCCGAGTGAAATGATCTATCCAATTCAATTGTTCCAACTCATTCAGCATTTTCAAAGCCGAGGATTTGTTGTAACCTAGCGACGCTATGTAACCGCCCGCTTCGTAGGAGTTAATCCTCGCGTACATTGTGTAGTCTGTGTTTGATTGGCTGCCTTTCTTGTGTATCCATGGTGACTGGGTGATGAAGTCACGGGCAGCTTTATACTTCCACCCGGGGCTGTAGTCTTTTTCATCGTAGTGTTCAACACTTGGTACTGGAATGTTGCATTGCGGAAACAAGGGAATGCTGTATTCGTTTAATTTACATGTACCTGAAAAATATTGAAAATATTGAATATTGTCTTTTATTATTTAAAAATGCACGCTCGTAATGTGCAGTTATAAAACACGCAGGTATCAGTGGAATAACACGAGGGAAGTGTTAGAATAGCTTTCTCTTGCCAATCCGCAACTGCTTTATAACTACTTACAGGATAGCTAGCACGCTTTTTAATTCTAAAATTACGAATAAGAAAGTGCGTGCGCTTACTGTGTTCCCTCATAAAGGACTTAGCCTAACCAATCAGAAAGCGAGTCATGTACTTTAAAATCGCGTGAAATCTTTAAACGTTTATGGTTTACCGTTTGGTGTTATTCGCTGTTGTCTTAGGATTGGGACACCCAATAAAGTTCCATATCCATCCCTTGTTTGGCGGGAGACTGCTTGCTTGAAATTTCCTTCGTAATACAAGCCTGTTACTAGGTGGGTCTTGATCCAGCCCCAAAAGTGGTTGGCATTCTGGATCTGTTAAAGACAATATGAGAAAAGTTGCAATATGCAGTACATGGTATGATCCATGCTCTACACAGTATCATCCATGCTCTACACAGTATCATCCATGCTCTACACAGTATCATCCATGCTCTACATAGTATCATCCATGCTCTACACAGTATACATCATGCTCTACAGTATCATCCATGCTCTACCCAGTATACACCATGCTCTACGCAGTATCATCTATGCTCTACCCAGTATACACCATGCTCTACCCATTATACACCATGCTCTACACAGTATCATCCATGCTCTACCCAGTATACACCATTTTCTACACAGTATCATCCATGCTCTACTCAGTATACACCATACTCTACCCAGTATACACCATGCTCTATACAGTAAGCAACATGGTCTACACACAGTATACACCATGCTCTACCCATTATACACCATGCTCTACACAGTATCATCCATGCTCTACCCAGTATACACCATTTTCTACACAGTATCATCCATGCTCTACTCAGTATACAGCATGCTCTACCCAGTATACACCATGCTCTACACAGTATCATCCATGCTCTACACAGTATCATCCATGCTCTATACAGTATCATCCATGCTCTACTCAGTATACACCATGCTCTATACAGTAAGCATCATGGTCTACACACGGTATACACCATGTTCTACCCAATATAGACCCTGCTCTACTCCTCACTATTGTATCCAAAGAAATACCTACGTTGGTATAGTTGGAGATATTGTAGTTGGTTTCCACTACAATCCTACTTGGATAAGAATAGGCATCTCTATTCCCAAATGATATAATAACGAGTTGCAACAAAAATATGACGTCAAACGCCACCATCATCAAGACTTCCTCAAGCTGGCGATCTTGCCCTGCTTTTTTCCGCGCTTTTTTAACCTCCTGAGCACTAGGTGGCATGGGAACCGAAGAGCCTATGTCATCCAAATCATCCACGTAGTATCTGACGTCATCTTCCTCCTTAGCCCAAACCTTGTTTTTTTGCTCGTTGATGACGTCATTCTCCTCGATCGGTCTTTGAAGGTAAACACCGAAGTATATCGCCTGGAAAAACACGTAGAAACTCTCTGCTATTGATATTTGAAAGACGAGTGCGAATATTACCGTCATTAACCAGGATACCGTGGTCTGACTGGACCAGGAAAGGCGGAATTTAATAGTGACGACAGAAGATGCTAGTGACAGCGCTAAACAAACAAACAAAGCCAGGTAAAAAAACCTGATAGAAAGTTTAAGCGTGTTTTCCTCGTTTCTTATTTTGATGCTGTTTGGGTCGATAAGAAAACCAGGCAAGGGAATCATTTTCCAGAGTTTGGGAACTTTATCAGTGTTTCTCAAGGAGTTGGTATAAGCAAAGTTCACTTGATCGGTTATTCCGCCATCATTTCCGTCATTTTCCATCTTTTTACTCGAAGTTGACATCCTTCCATCTTCAAACGAGCATTCACTGTCCCCCAAAACATCCTTCACACATTCTCCATTCCCTGTCATAGGTTCGTGACTGTTCTTTTGTTGTACATTTTCTGGTGACTGAGCATTTGATTCAGCAGTAGTTTGGCATGTGTCACTGGGTATCGCAATAAAATCTTTCTCTTTTATCAAGTGGATGTCATCTCGATTCTCATATTCTGTATCTAGTGTTGTTGATATTTCATTTTCAGCTTGTTGAATGATTGGGCTGCCATCTTCGTTTGGCATCGAGGGAGAAATATTTTCTTTGACTTCACCTTGATTCTCGATCTCAGTACCTTTGTTTATCGTTGTGTCAGAATTTCCATCGAGAGTAGAATCAGGATTCGTAACACCGTGCAAATCTGTTTCCACTCTCTCGTTTTCATTTTGATTTTCGGAACCACAGTCGTGATCGGTTAAATCTAAACCAATATTGCGTAAGGAAACTTCAGACCATGACTCCGCCAAGTAATCCCACTCACTTTCACTTCGTAGACTATCTTTTCTCATCCTATGACTCAATTCACTTTCATTTTCTTTTATTTGTGCTTCATTTTCTTCCTTTGCGTTTTCTAGTTCGTCATTGTTTTCCTTTTCACCGTCGAACGTGTTGGATTGCCCATCAAGAAATGTTATCTCGTTAGCTTTATCCAGGCACCAATCAATGTGTGCTTTTACATCTCTCTCGTCCGGCGGGAGCTGCCCGAATTTACTCTCTGAGTAAGTGAAGAGAAGCTCGAGAAGAAGACGCAAGAAGAATGGAATAACACTGCAGATAGCTCCCCAAATAATGTCACTCAGTTTAAAAGCCATTGGACCAAGAATGATCTTCGTGCTGGGGAAAACATCACCATCTTTTTTTGAATCTACTGCGACTGTAACAACCAGCACTGTTACCATGGTAACAGCTAAACAGGAAGTGAACCTCTCAACTCGAGAGAACATTGTTCTACTTTTGAGCAAAAAAGGGGACAGCCAACTATGCTTATTCTTAAAGCCTTTTGAAAACATTTGGTCAAAGAGAGTTTTTCTTCGCAAGAACTTACACCTCGGGACCGCGTGTAAAACACACTCGACTGAGCCGTCATCCTCGGATACATCAAGCCAGCGGTGAGCCTCGAAATGCCACAGCAGACCAGTATTTAAGTGACAGACTACAACTTTTTCAAGAAACCACGAAGGTTTGGGTCCACTGATGTCGTGCCATAAGTGAAGCTTGGTTATTTGATCTAGGGATTTGTTCAGGGTCAATAAAAATGAGGTTGTGGTTCCTGACTGGAAAAGCAGTCGCTCGGGATCGCGAAGCACTATGGGCTTAGTTTTCTTTTGTTTGCCATGAATGACGCAGTATACGTTGGCGGTGGTGCCAGCATGGCGTCCACTTCCGGTGTAGAACAACAGGAAGTAATGGTGTGGATGGCGATAGAATGACCTGTGTGGGATTATAGTGGCTCCGATCTACAAAAAGAAGAAAACAGGATTAGAGAATTTCTTTAATCGGCGCCAGCTTGGCTGGTGAAGGGAATGATGCTTTAGAAGTGGTTAAAATAGGGACATTATACTCCAGTACTCAACCCATATAAAGGGTCGAGTCATTATCGTCATCCATATGATGATGATAACGTCATCCAATAAATGGTGAGTGATGACGTGTCATGAAGACCCCAGACGTCGATGCACTACGAAGTGGCATAAACGTCTAGTCATTTTTATGATAATAGTTGCATCATCCAATATGGAAAACCCCCAGACGTCGACGCCCTACAAAGTGGCATAAACGTCATTTTTATGATCATAGTTACGTCATCCAATATGGAAGACCTTCCTACAAACCTAATACAATAAAGACTTACATGCACTTGTTCTTTCGATCTGATTCTCTTGATCCACAGCAAGCCCAACGCGTAAAGTAGAAAGACACCACAGACGACAGACAGAACAGGGTAATTCATCGACCCATGCTCAATGTTTTTGTAAACTACCGCTGATACTGTGTACCGTGGTTCTGTTGTCGAGTCGTCCGTAGCAACAGAGTAGTTGTTGGCTGTAATTAACATGCATACGACGTGCTGGTGTCAGCTGTTTGAATTGTATTGACCTGTTGTTTCCTTGTTTTCTTCATCAATGTTTTATCACTAGACATCTCGTTTAACATATTGTCGTTGTTTTCTTTATAACTCCCAGAACACTTTTATCATATTCAAAACCTTGTAGTATCATACAGTGGCATTAATTTCTTTGTTCTTCCTTTAGTCCAGTCTTAAGCTTGAAAATAAAGAAAAACAGGTTAAAAGATAAGATAATATATAAGAGAGTTTAAGGTGGCTGCCTACTTTTGAACGTTCGATTTGAGCCCACGATGTGCGCGCGCTCAAAAACCGCTGAAAAATCTACAAGATTTTATTGAAGAACCATACACGTTTTGAGCTTCAACAGGGCAAAACCCTCAAATTTTGCACGGGACTCTATATTTTTTGATAGCTCATTCGAAAAAACTCCTAAAAATCTAGGTTATATGAACATTTTAGGAAAAGTTTAAATCAGGAACACGTGAAAAAATAGATTTTTGTAGGGATTTTTGTTCGACTTTATGAGATTTTTTAAGAGCACCGAAACTACAAAATATGACAAATCAATGTATCTCTCTGTCTTTTTGTCGAAAATATCCATGTATTATTGTAGAAGGATTAACTAGCCTTCGTTCGTGCCATCATATAATCTGCAAATAACTATTATCTTATGAATCTTTTTTTTTCCTAATCACTTCCGGTGGCGCAATTTTTACTCCAAAAGCTCGTGCGTAGGCTCCCATTAAATGCTGATTATCTCGAAAACGAGCTCGGGACACCCTATTTTTCTTTCCAGATTTGGAATCAGCATTAAATTTCAATTCGGAAAATCGAAGTTTTAAGAAAAGCTTAAATCAATTTCCAAAAGTAGGCAGTCACCTTAAGCATCATGTTTACGGCAAACGAAAGCGAAACATTTTTCACAATTAGTGAAAAAGAATTGAAAAATCTCCAAGTTTTAGATAAATAAAATAAATACTAGTCTTTGGTGAAAAGGTTTGCTAATGGTAAAGCGAAGTCAAGAGAAAGAATAAGACCGTGTTTGCGAGAAGAAAAACTCTTTATGAAATAACTGTTCTAAATCTCGCAATCTGATTGGTTGGGAGCGCGTGCTTTATGAGAGTACACAGCACATTCCACTTCCAGTTTCGTCATTCTTGTAATTTGTATTTTATAAAAAAAATAAATAACTTGCTTGCTGCGCTGTGTGAAGTTATAAATCACTTGGAGATTGGCAGAACACTCGAGAAGTGTCGATTAGCACTTCGCTATGCGTCTTGCTTCTCCTAACACTTCTCTCATGTTTTGCCAACCCCCGCGTGCTTTATTACTGCTTACAGCACGCGCGCGGGTTTACTATTTTTTCAAACATGATTAGTGCTTAATCTCTACTTCGTAAACACGTGACAAAATTTAAGAACCGCGGATATGAACACAAAGAGTAACGAAAAGCAACGAACATACTGAAAGAGTATACGAACATATACACCTTTAAAATAATACTTTTAATCTGCCCAAACCCTTAAAATATTAAAATATTTTCATTCGGTTATTGATACTATTAGCTGATACTATATAATATTGGATTATAGTATCGTTTTACTGCTAGGAGGAGCTAACTCTAGAGAAAGAAAAACAAAAGATTTGTCCCTAGCACTTGGGTTATTCTGCTTTCAGACAGACGGCCCCTGAAAGTTGTACAAAGTATTGTTCCGCTGCATGGAAGCCAAGCAGCAAAATACTTTTTTTTAACTTAACTCAATATTCTTTGGCTTCCAGTTTTTAGCTCAATTACCAACAGTTTTAATGGGAATGTAAAGAAAATTTATCATCCGAGGGAACACAACCACATGTCTTCAAATAAGATATTTTTTTCTTTTGTGGTGAACAATTTGTTGAAATGGAAATAATAAAAAATCTACAAATTAACGATGTATTGCGCGTTCACATTCGAAATTGCTTGAATGAGAGTTAAAAATAAGTTTTTTTAAAAGTTTATATATATATTTAAAATTTCTAACAACTTTATTGGCTACAAATAATGAAGATAAATAAACATAAGATACAATATATGTGACATAAAACGCTAAAATTGTTTTGTTATAAAAAACGTTTTCAACAACGTTTTCAAATAATTTTCCCTTAAGTTCTTATCCTTTTTATAACCAAATATATAATATGGATAGTTGCCCAAAGAGGAAAGTCACGAAGGAGACACGAGGCCATTCGTATGTAAAACCGACTCAAACCTGTAGAGACCCAAGTTTACTCAGTCCAACAGGTTTTTCTGGTTTGACGTGTATAAGGACTAGTAAGGTATTTGGGATTTTCCTTAGCTTTGAAATGACTTTTCGTTTTCTGACTTTGAGAAAAACTCATCAATTGATATATAGTGAAGAAAACTACAGCATTTTCGCAACTGTATCGGGGATGAAATACTAAATAAAATGAACTGAAACAAAAACAATCTAGATATCTTGTTATATTCGGATTACAACAGCGTATTAAGTATAAGATCCTTCTTTTTGTCTTTAAGGCAGTGAATGGTATTGCGCCAACTTATCTTAGTGATTTAGTGTGTCCTTACGTTCCATCTCGCACATTGCGTTCATCTGCCAAGGGATTGCTCAGGGTACCCAAGTTTAAGCTTAAGACCTATGGCGCTAGGGCATTCTCCATTTGTGGGCCTGTGTTATGGAATACTCTTCCCCAAGATATTAGATTATGTTAAAGTTTGGATAGCTTTAAGAAAAAGCTAAAAACATTTTTATATAAAGAGGCTTATGGTTAGTTTTTAAGATTAGTTATTCATTTTATATATATTTATAATTACTAGATTATTATATTTTTATAGAATGTAGTCATTAAGATAGTTTAGTAGTTAGATTTTTGATTATTTGATATTTCAGTAATTATTTATATTTGTTATATTGTTTGTAAAGCGCTTTGAACATAGGTAAAAGCGCTATAGAAATAAAGTTATTATTATTATTATTATTATTATTATTATTATTATTATTAGAGTAATAGAAATAATGAATTAAGAAGGATTCTACTGTAAAAAAACTAAAATGTCTTATACGAGGCAAAGTATAAAAATGTGTGGGGGAAACAGCTTTTTGGGCTCATTTAGAAGAAGTTCCATTCCGACAGATGATAATTTTCACGATTGTTTAAATATTTGTTCAAAACCTGTATTTATAAAACACTCAAATACTGTATCGCCTTTCGTTCATATCTTGCCTATCAAACATACGAAATTGCTTGGCAAAAATTAAATATTTGACAATGAATACAAACTATGGTGAACTATGGTGTAAATAAAAAACCGACTTTTTGTTTCTTGCTGAGCCAGTAACTGAGCCGAGTTAGTCGCCGATGTTTAGCATTTTACTGCTAAGAAAATCCGTGCAAAGACATTATAAACTTGAAGAACTCAAGCACTAAGTCTTTTAGAGTCGACAGAAAAATTTAAAATATTGCAATTTTAAACTGAAGGGAGAAAACCCTTGTAGAATAAGATTATAATTTGCCCACCGACTATGGGAGATGTTACATTCTAAACTGAATGAGGAAAGACTTGTTTTCAATGAAATTTGAAAGTACATCGATGGTATTTTATGGCTATTTTAGCTGTTGATAGTCTTGTTTTATTGGATTGGATTTCTTGAGACATGTTTGTTTAAAATAAATATACAGTAAACTTAAGTATTTGTCAAAACAACCACTTCAAGCGAAGTTGTTTTTCTAGTAGCTTAAAAAAATATAGATAAACACTTACCTAAATCGGCAAAAACCAAGACGCGATATTTGCAAAATATAAAGATATACCAGGAAATTTCGCTCAAGTATGCTTCAACAACTAAAATTAATTTCTTGTTATTTTTTCTTTGGATTCTTGATTTAAATTTTAAGGAATTCACTCCGAATTTCTCCAGCCCAACTTGATTGAATTACGTCGTACGAGGATGCTTTCCTATTAGGTGTTAATTTGCTGTAAACAATAAGATTCGCGTGACAGTTTTTGGGTATTTGGTGCCAAAGAAAATATAATGATCTCAAAGCTGTCGCTATTTGGCAAGCTGTGGTTTGTGATATATTTAAAGAAAGGCATTTAACTTGTTATAGCTGGTAAACCACATAATGTCAACATTATCTTACTTTGGTGAAATCCGTCTGGTGTTCCCAGCTTGCAATTGTTTATTTTTGGTGATAAATTCGTGCCGACTTGTGCCACTAGTTTCTTCATTTTTCTCCAAACTACAACTGAAAAAAATTATACTGTCCCTTTGTCATCTTTTTCAGATCCGTTAAGAATCTTATTATGTCCATTTTGTAATTTTTAAGAAGCCTGTTACTTCAGATTTTATTTGCGGTTTTCACGATAATGATTGTGAAGCCATCTTCGAGTATGCGGGGGAAAATCTTTTAGAATCTCTCCATAGAAACCTAGTTTTTTATGCTGTTTGAAAATATTCTTTTTTTTTTTAACCCGCCTTCTCCGCTTAGACGAACAATCTTAGAACTTTCGGTCAATCCAATTTTTCAAGTTCAAAAATAATTTTTCTTTGAAAAAATTTGGAGAAAAAGCGTAGCAAAAAAAATTATGCTAAAAAACAATGTTTCAGTTAATTCCCCTGTATCTCATTCGGAATAGAGTCACGGAGTGAAATCCTTTCATGTATGTAGTTATAGTTGACACGTTAAGCCTGAATAATGTTACTAGTAATTGAGCAACTGTTGTCTTCAGTGCCTCAGGTGGTTTACTTAACTGTCAACCACGTTTGTCTGTGAAGCTCAGCAGGGAAGGCAAATGTTGGCTCGAGATGCAGCGTTTATATCTCTCAGTGAAAATATACTATATCCTAAAAGCTGGCAGTCACGACAAATGCATCCAAAAGTCAGCTTCAACCGTTTTTTAAATATATCATTATTATTGTTATTATTATTATTATTATTATTAATATATTGTATAATAAGTTTTCCCGATAAGCAAGACGTGTTAAACTTACTTGCAGTTTAAAAACGAACGAATATTAATACTAATATCAGTTAATAATTTTTATTTTTTCGTCGTGATACAAGGTGTCATTGCCGAGAGTCTTCTTAGCCAGAGGCAAATGTTTAAGATTAGTCATTAGTTAAGGAAAGAACTGGGTCGAGTTGGCGTTGCAGGGCATTGTGGGGCTGTTTTAGGGCACATATTTCCAAGATGGCGTCTATTTCGTCATCTAAAAAAACCCAACAATGCACTGCAATACCAACTCGACCCAGTCTTACTCAACCTCGGAATAGCGAATACGACACACTCTGACGTTCACTACCTCTACAATTCACATGCTGACAACGTTACCTTAGAATTAAAATTAACAACATAATAAGATAAATTCCCCATAGCTTATATTCGTTATACAGATCTTGATGACGTGTAGTCTAGTCACATGCACACAGATCTTGATGACGTGTAGTCTAGTAATGCGTTTGGGATGTGATCACGTGCTATCTCTAAGTTAGTCTATTCTAATCATAGTCTATTCATGCAGGCGCATGTGCATATCAATGTCACCTGACATGTCACATGCACACAGATCTTGATCACGTGTAGTCTAGTCACATGCGTTAGGGATGTGTTCGCGTGCTATCTCTAAGTTAGTCTATTCTGATCTCAAATCGTTTAGTGCTTTATTTTAGTTACTAAAGGCTTTCAAAAACAAACTTAGTGTTTTTATTTATTTGGATATTGTAGCTTCTTCTTTGCCGGTGCTTCCATCATGCGCTTCGGGTTCCTTCTCAGGAGTCTCATCTTCCCTGCCCGCTGCACCAGAGCTGCTGGCTGCACGTTCCTGATGAAAATGTATAGAAAGGTTATAAGAAGTTGTTAGTCTAGGCAATGTCCCTTATCTTGTAATTTGGTTGCATGATAAAAGAATGCCTTGCAGATGTACTGACACTAGGGCAGAGTGGGTTACAAATGTTTTGAGCATTTTGTGCCATACATGCGACTATAAAAGACTGGGCAGTAAGTAATTTACGCGCGATCGAGCCTGTTACAACAAATCGTTTCAAACGCCTAAGTTCCGGTATGAGTATCCTGGCACTAGGTAATATCCCGTAATCTGTTGTAGCATTGATTAGTCTCTACTCTATATGTCAGAGGCCGTGTGGGACTTGGGGGCGAGAGAGCTCCGAAGCCGTCATTGTTTCGGTTACAGATCCTCACGGCCCTCTTCACTAGTTTGTGAAAAGGGTCCGTGAAGATCTGGGATCGAAACAAATGACGACTGCGAAGGAGACTAAGTAAGCACTGATGCGAAAAGTACAACTGGATTCTTCTCGCTTGGCTTCCAACAATTGCGACAGCGCGGTAAAAAATTGCCAGACAATTTTTGGAATTTTTCACTTCGCAGTATTCCTTGCATCTTGTATTTCTTTGTGTTGCGGTACAAGTTGCGGAGATATCTGAGTAGTATAACAGCAACGACTTTCACTATTCTTTCTTTCTTTTCTTTTTACGCGCTTTTTTAAATCGGATATCAAAGAACTGGGTAAGCCTAACGTATAAAACACATCAAAACACATCGTATTCTAAGCCAGTTAATTAATACGGCCTTTACCTTTTCATCTACCCTTTGCTTGAACCAACCACCAAATCCGCTGGAAGAATTAAGAAAACAAGAAAACTTTTTATTGAATCGTTTTAATTTACGTTCAGTGGGTCAAACAATACGTACAATAGAGTGGTTTTCAAAAACCCGTGAAATACATTTTAGCGTATTACACTTTAATACACTTTATTGGCCGCATTTTCTTTTGATTTTCTTTCGAATTGTACACGAAAACCCTCCTAAGATATCTACCTCATTACTTACTCTTTCAACTGTTTTGTTTTATTTTCGTCCAGCTCAGTCTTGCGAAGGTACAGCCTTATCTTCCATTCTAAGAACACTTTAGGCCACATGTAGCTAACCTTTTAAATGTAAAGAGAAAAAAAGCTTCATTATATTACGATTTCAAACCGTTTAACGTGTGTTCGGGTCCTACTGCTTATAAAAACCGTTCGACGTATGTTCGACTCCTATCTCATAAAAACCGTTCGGCGTATGCTCGGCTCCTATCTCATAAAAACCGTTCGATGTATGTTCGGCTCCCATCTCATCAAAACCGTTCGGCGTATGCTCGGCTCCTATCTCATAAAAACCGTTCGGCGTATGCTCGGCTCCTATCTCATAAAAACCGTTCGGCGTATGCTCGGCTCCTATCTCATAAAAACCGTTCGGCGTATGTTCGGCTCCCATCTCATCAAAACCGTTCGGCGTATGCTCGGCTCCTATCTCATAAAAACCGTTCGGCGTATGCTCGGCTCCTATCTCATAAAAACCGTTCGGCGTATGCTCGGCTCCTATCTCATAAAAACCGTTCGGCGTATGCTCGGCTCCTATCTCATAAAAACCGTTCGACGTATGTTCGGGTCCTATCTTATAAAAACCGTTTGACCTATATGGATCCTACTGCTTATGAAAACTAAAACAAGATCGAGGTGCCTTTGTCCAGAGTCACTGGACAGCTGAACACTAACCGAATCACAGGCACTAGCAAGTCTTAAAACAAATTGTTGAGTGAAACATTTATTGTCATATCTTCATCATAACTCTCATAGATTCCCTTCTTAACCAGAAACAGGACCCACGTTTAGGGTGCCTATGACCGTATCCGTGTTCTTGATAAGAATATTAAGAAACACCGGTCATTTCAGCTATTCTTAGGTCTTGGAATGGCCTATCGCTCATATGATACATCGCCTGTCGTCTACTCTCCGTTCTCTTCGACAACCTTTTTGCTTTGAGATAAAAATAACAATGAAACTAAATTGCGATACATTCAAAGCCGAACAACGTAGTTTCTTTTTAGATTGAAATTACGAAGCATGACCTTTAAGTTAGAAATGTGATTTTTCATATTTCAGCCAGAAAAGTACGCAAATTCTGTTTATCCTCAGATCGCTCATCTCAGTTCTCCCACCGACAACGTTTTTTGAATTTGGCGTGTACCGTAAAAGCATTAAAGGCACGGAAACACGGTGCAACATTGCACGCAACATTGCAGGCAATGTTTAAGGTGCTGGCACATGGTGCAACATTGCATGCAACATTTCACGAAACCAGACTGTTGCAGCGTGTGTCTACCCCAAACTTGTTGCATGCAACGTTGCATGCAACAAATCTGAAGTTGAATCGCGAGTAGTATAGGCCGCATGGCACGGGCCGGATTTTTGACGGGGAAGGGGACGGGGAAGGACGGGGAACATTAATTATTCATCGATCATTAGCATAAAACGACGGGTAGGTATTGTTTCGGGTTACCATGACGAACAATTGACGTCATCAGACTATTGTTTATTAAATCGTCACCATAAAATGACGAGCAGACTATTGTTTATTAAACCGTTACCATAAAACGACGGGGAGACTATTGTTTATTAAATCGTTACCATAAAACGACGGGGAGACTATTGTTAGGCAAGTTTGGGCAAGTCTTTTGTTTACCAATCCAATTTATAGAGCGCGGGAATTTTGAATTTTTAACTCCAAAACTTCAACCAACCAAGCAGGCAAGACCTAAAAAAATTACTTTTGAGAAACGCAATGACTACGTTATTCCAGTTAGGATCTCGAGGATATCATGCTACCGTCAATGAATTCAAAGGACAGATCCTGATCCACATCCGAAAATACACTGATTTTCCTGACGCGGAAAAGGTTCCAACAAAGTATGGAGTATCTCTTTCCATTCAAGAGTTTGAAGAATTGAAAAAAGTCATCACGGACTTGAGTGAGATGGTCAACGTTATGGCAGAAACGAGTCCTATATCCACCCAACCCGGAGATCAAACAAGAATTAAGAACCAACAAGTAATTGATCCACGAGCTACGAACCCTAAGTCAAAAGGTTTCGCTAAAAGACAGCAAGGAGGCAAAGAAAATGAACCTCCCAAGAAAAGACAGAAATCAAACAAGCTTTCTAAATCCGATAGCATGCGTGGAACTAATTTCAGTGTATTTTAGTTTTAGATGTAATTACTCATGTGTAATATTTCTAATGAAAATAAATGTTTTTTTGAAACAATCTTATGTGTTGACCAAATTCTTGATAACATCCTTCCATAATTCTTTTAAGAACAAACGCCAAGCGTAGATATATCGTTTTATGAATTATAATTTAGTGACTATTGTATCCAACACAATACAATTAATGACTCATAAACCACAAAGAATAAGACTTACGAAGTTCTACCTAATTATTCAAATACAAAGGAAAACGTTGGAGTGTAAAATCTTTATTTATCATTTACTACAGTAATAACAATATTTCAAATATTATAAACCTTTTTTATTGGACTAAGGTTATGAACTAGTGGTCATACAAGTGCTTATAAGGGGAACGGTTCATCTTTACTCGTATTGATCGACGCACACTTTTTCCAGGCTTTTTGTTGGGGTCACCTTCTAAATAGTTTAGTAATTCAAGACGTGGTCGTTTACGACGTTTGGGAAGTGAATCAGGTGGGGTTAATAGCGAAGAAGGTGGTTGTATCAAAGGAGAAGGTGCCATGAGAGATGATGTAGGAGTCTCTGGCATTTGTGGTTCAGTGGAAAATAACACAGGAGAGGCAGTGATAGGTGATAATGCGGGTGGAGGAAGAAAGTTAGAAGGTTCAGCAGCTAGCGGTGAACTTCTTGCAAGCTCGATAGATAATTGGTCTGATGGTGACTGAATTTCCGCAGCGAAGCTACTAAGGGGTGTTGAATTACCTAATCCCACTGTGCTGGGATTTATTTTGTTCTTGTAGCGCAGATAATTGTTCTGGAGCTGAACGTATTGCCTTGCTTTTTGACTTTTGCCCATATTAGGATCCTTTAGAAGGGTATTCATTTGATCTTTCAAGCTTTGCATTCTCGAAATCTCTGGGGGTAGTACAAGATTTTGCCTACCAAGGTAATGAAGCAATTCCTCAGGTACATTTTTCTCTTGCTCTTTCTTCTCTCCAGGGAAGACATTGGTTCTCAGTCTGCAGTCGTCTGGGGTGGTTGTCTTCAAGTCAATGAAGAGATATCCATAAGGTCTACTCACGGCTTGTTCATATTTTTGCAGAAAACATTCAGTTTTTCCAGGATACATTTGCTTGGCTAGATTGAGAATTTGAAGTTTATCTCTTGGATTCTTGAATATAACCAAATAATGACAATTCAAACTAATGCCTCGATTAACTTTTCCTTGATGAAAGATGTTCTGTACCATGTAGATGACACTCAGGTTGCGATGATGCGATCCTTTAGTGAACAAGTTTAAAACTCGCTTATCATTCCCAGTTTCGGTCATCTGGTCATCGATCACTATAAGATTTCGTACATTTACATCAAAAAAATGATCTTGATCCAGATCCTGCGGAATACCTCTGATAAATTCAATGCCAGGCACGGTTCTTAACATTTCTAAATAGGCCGGTTGCCATTGAGAATAACAGTATACAATACGCTGAGGTGGAGGGTTGATCATCACTTGCGCATGCTCCAATAACTGCTGTACCCAAAAGGTTTTTCCACATCCTGTAGTTCCTCCCACCATACAAGTAAATGGATGCAGCAACTGGAATTTACTACAAACATCTGTTGGACTATTTTCCGTCTGTGAGGTGGTTGGTTTGAAAAGATGACCCAGGTCATTTTTGATCACCTTTCCTTGCTGAAACCAGTATGTGCGTTCTGGACCATTTATTTTGTGGACCCGACTCAAATGAGACGATAGGTTTTGAACCGATTTCTGGCACAATAAACACATGCGAGTCATCTCGAGTCTTCTCAGTTATGAGTGAACTTAGAGATTGCAGTCCTTCTTATACACATTCAGACCACGTGCATCAGGCTATCGATAGCTTAGCTTCTTGGCTATCGATAGCTTAGCTTCTTGGCTATCGATAGCTTAGCTATCAGGCTATCGATAGCTTAGCTATCAGGCTATCGATAGCTTAGCTATCAGGCTATCGATAGCCTAGCTATCAGGCTAACGATAGCCTAGCTATCAGGCTATCGATAGCCTAGCTATCAGGCTATCGATAGCCTAGCTATCAGGCTATCGATAGCTTAGCTATCGGGCTATCGATAGCTTAGCTATCGGGCTATCGATAGCTTAGCTTTTTGGCTATCGATAGCTTAGCTATCAGGCTATCGATAGCCTAGCTTTTTGGCTATCGATAGCCTAGCTATCAGGCTATCGATAGCCTAGCTATCAGGCTATCGATAGCATAGCTATCAGGCTATCGATAGCTTAGCTATCAGGCTATCGATAGCCTAGCTATCAGGCTATCGATAGATTAGCTTCTTGGCTATCGATAGCTTAGCTATCAGGCTATCGATAGCTTAGCTTCTTGGCTATCGATAGCTTAGCTATCAGGCTATCGATAGCTTAGCTATCAGGCTATCGATAGCTTAGCTATCAGGCTATCGATAGCTTAGCTATCAGGCTATCGATAGCTTAGCTATCAGGGTATCGATAGCTTAGCTTCTTGGCTATCGATAGCTTAGCTTCTTGGCTATCAATAGCTTAGCTATCAAACTATCCGACTATCAATAGCTTAGCCACCCGGCTACACGCTATAAAATTTCATTCACTCATAGTTCTAGTTTATTATTTCATCATGTCTCGTGTTGTGAAGAACAATCTTGGTTATCTCCGACTCTTGGTGTCTTCTCCTGAACACCAAAAGAACTTCCTTCTGTAACCGGCGGCAAGGCGCTCAGCTATGAATCAGATTGCAAGTGGTTTTGAAAAAAACGGGAACGAGATTACAGGATATCTCTAATGAAAACAAGAAAAATATTTACAATGAGATAAAATAAATTTGTAGCTTATCTAAATAGCTAAAAAGTTATGAATAAAATACAGTTTTGCTAGATATAACTAGAAACGGAAATACGTAAATTACGTCACAGGTAATTTGAATATTGCATACTGATTAGCAGTGTTTACAATACGCGAGTGAAAATTACTAGGTTGCAAAGTTTAATGTACAAGTCGGTAAACCGTTTAAAATGAACTAAACCAATGGAAAAAGCAATAGGAAAAATTGACTAGAGGTTAACTATGGCTTTAGGTAAGTATTTTAACCTTTGTTTATGACAAACTAAGAATTACACGGTTTACTGAACACGCGGTCGCGACAATGACCTTGAGTGTAGAGTTTAAGTAGCGAACAAATTAAAGGTTGGAAAGAAAAGGTCTTTTATCCCGCAGTTAAGGCTATTTATCGTAGTAAAAAGGTTAAACAAGCGAGTAAGGCGGTAGCGATCCTATAGTAAACGTTTTAAAGAGTTTAAAAGACAAGATACACTCAGCGTGATTACTAAATTACTACTGCGTGAATAACTTTGTACTAAATTACGCGCTAATGCGACTAGAATTACTACAACATGAAACGAATGCTTAACAAATATATAGATAATCTAAGCTATAAAATATAACGACTAGTTAACGATATTAACATAGATTTGTCCTAAATCTATCCTAGGTATAAGTGTAAAAGGCTTCAAAGATTCATACCTTTACATCGTAGAGAATTCCTTGTCTTGATATGTGCAACGTCTTCAAGAACTTTTACTACACTGATTTAAGCTTAGTTTGGGCCTACTTTTATGGGAAAACCTGCATTCTTAAGACCTTACACATCCTACGCAATGTTGCACGCCCTAGGCGCAAACAGGATGTCCCAAACACGAACTTACGTAAACAAGCGCCAAACCTAGGCATGACTAACTGTAATGTAATTACGTACGGAAATTATTTCTTGCTTACGCATTTTCCACGCAAACAGTTAACTAAAGAATTACATTCCTATGTGTACACGAGGCATTCCTAATTAAAAATATAGATTTATGACTAAATAATTACTGTCCAAAATAGTGTCTTTTGACTCTGTCACACTTCTTTGCACTTCTACACCCGAGCAAGTTCACGCAATTATTCAAGTGATTCATTATATTTTGTATAAGTATATCCCTACGACAAAACAAGAACGGAATCATCTGCTACCTTACCAAAGCTCAATATGTGATCTTCACGACCCTGGAGTTCCATATAAGAAAAAGAAACAAATTCTTGTACAAGAGGGGGGTGGATTCATTTCGGATTTACTGACCCCGGCTTTGATATCGGGACTTTTGATGCTATAAATGGATAGTGATGTAGGCGCGGGCAATCATTTGATTTAAGACTCAGTTGGGGATACATCACCATGAAAAGAAAATTGGAATGGCGGGAACAAGAAGACGAAGAAGACAATGAAGAGTCCAATGATGAAGAAGAAAGTGAAGAAGAACCGCTTATTCAGAATGTTTTGCAAGATCTTTCGGACGGTGTTTCAGCGTCAGATGCCAAGGATCTTTTGCATAGCATGGCGGCTTCCAAAAATATTGTGTTCTGGACACCAGGCGGTGAGCTTTTACGAAACCAGCGGCGCATACCTGTCACCAGTATTACAGACCTCTTAGATTATGTATTGTTGCCCTACAATCTTGATATCCTCAAACCTAGAGCCCTCAATTCGTTCCTGGAAGGATTGGCAGAATTGGGGATTAATAAGAAATGGATTTGAAACAAAAAAGTCTTAAGTGATTTAATGGAAAAAGAAGAACTTGAGGATAATAAAGAGCAATCCGATGAATCTGATAGTGAAGAATCAAGTAGCGAGGAGGAGGAGGAGGAGGACCGAAATTCTGAGACTAATGACACTGAACAAGACCAGGAAGAGGTGGACGAAGAAGAAAATGAGGGAAGTGAGACAGAAGAAGATCCCTGTGTTTACTGTGGAAACAAGGATGTCAAAGTGAACAGAATAGTGAAATGTCCAAAGTGTCTTTGGCACGAAAAGCTAGTAAATTTTCCTAGTTCAACACTCTGTAGTATTTGTGAACATCCATTTGCAGTCAATAGAAAAACGCTCAAAAGCGTGCTTACACGCTGCCATGGTTGTAAGACTATACATCACCAATCACCCAGAAGTAACAAGCAAGAAACTTTTAATTTAAGTAGCGATGAAGAATGAGCATTGTATTTTTATGTTAGTTTACAAATAAAGATGTTTTACTCTCCAACGTTTTCCTTCGTATTTGAATAATTAGGTAGAACTTCGTAAGTCTTATTCTTTGTGGTTTATGAGTCATTAATTGTATTGTGTTGGATACAATAGTCACTAAATTATAATTCATAAAACGATATATCTACGCTTGGCGTTTGTTCTTAAAAGAATTATGGAAGGATGTTATCAAGAATTTGGTCAACACATAAGATTGTTTCAAAAAAACATTTATTTTCATTAGAAATATTACACATGAGTAATTACATCTAAAACTAAAATACACTGAAATTAGTTCCACGCATGCTATCGGATTTAGAAAGCTTGTTTGATTTCTGTCTTTTCTTGGGAGGTTCATTTTCTTTGCCTCCTTGCTGTCTTTTAGCGAAACCTTTTGACTTAGGGTTCGTAGCTCGTGGATCAATTACTTGTTGGTTCTTAATTCTTGTTTGATCTCCGGGTTGGGTGGATATAGGACTCGTTTCTGCCATAACGTTGACCATCTCACTCAAGTCCGTGATGACTTTTTTCAATTCTTCAAACTCTTGAATGGAAAGAGATACTCCATACTTTGTTGGAACCTTTTCCGCGTCAGGAAAATCAGTGTATTTTCGGATGTGGATCAGGATCTGTCCTTTGAATTCATTGACGGTAGCGTGATATCCTCGAGATCCTAACTGGAATAACGTAGTCATTGCGTTTCTCAAAAGTAATTTTTTTAGGTCTTGCTTGCTTGGTTGGTTGAGTTTTGGAGTTAAAAATTCAAAATTCCCGCGCTCTATAAATTGGATTGGTAAACAAAAGACTTGCCCAAACTTGCCTAACAATAGTCTCCCCGTCGTTTTATGGTAACGATTTAATAAACAATAGTCTCCCCGTCGTTTTATGGTAACGGTTTAATAAACAATAGTCTGCTCGTCATTTTATGGTGACGATTTAATAAACAATAGTCTGATGACGTCAATTGTTCGTCATGGTAACCCGAAACAATACCTACCCGTCGTTTTATGCTAATGATCGATGAATAGTTAATGTTCCCCGTCCTTCCCCGTCCCCTTCCCCGTCAAAAATCCGGCCCGTGCCATGCGGCCTATACTACTATCGCGCTCTACTCTTGCAATATTGCGCGAAACAAATTTCATCATATGAACATGGCTGCAACATTACCTGCAACATTACCTGCAACATTTTGAAATTTCCAGCCAATCAGCTTGCACCAAATTTATAACTTCTGACCAAATATCTTAGCATAGCAGGCTGACACAAGCGATGTTGCGTGATTTTGTTGCAATGTGTGTCACCCCGATTCAAATTTGTTGCTTGCAATGTTGCGTGCATTGTTGCACCGCGTGTCCGTAGCTTAAGTCGAATTTGATGAGCGGATGTAATCTGATGAGCAATAGGGGAAATGGGGCAGCGCAATAATACAACAAATCGTGTTACTTTATGTACCTCATGTTCTTCAAGTCCAGAGGCTTTATCTTGGGTTTTCTTTTTGTAAAAATAGACATTTTTAACAGGGTCCTCCTCTTTCCTTCCATAATCAAATTTCACTTTCTGAAAACGAACAAGGATAACCGATGTAAAGATTTCCTTTTACTGACTAACGACAAACAAGGAACAGCTTCTAAGCTAAATACTTCAGTTTCGAGTTCTCTGTTGCTCATGTTTAGCCTCGATTTTGTGCAGAATATTCATATGTTCTAATGGTCCGTGGAATTTCAAAGTATTTGTATTGTTGAAGTTGTGCATTCTTTACTTTACCGTTGGTATTTGTGAATATTTAGACACTGATACGAGGCTAATCCTGAGTAAATGAGTCTGTAATCAAGGAACACAGCGGTAATTTGGAACTCGAAACTGGTCTATTGTGCTAGATTTACCACAGGAACCACAAAGATTTACTGTAATATACTGACAGAAAAGCCAAGCTTGGGCTACCTGTGGATAAATGTTGGCGGACTCAAGGGGCCGCTTGTGGTGTCGCCTACAGCTGCCGCGCAGCTTACAATCATAAGGAGTGATTAGTGTTATGCGGGCAAGCGTTTGGCCCTATACGTATGATATTACTAACAATAGATTTTGTCAATTATTTACCGTGACCTTGCCGCGCGGCCTAGTGTACTGAATCAGTATTACATTTCAAAATCTTACGTCAAGTATAATGTCTTCCTTCTTGTCTCCACTCATCTTTGCCTTTTCAAGGATATCATCCTTATCGACATCTTCACACTAGACCAAAATACAAACATTGTCAATTCGGTAGAGCAAATATTTAGGTTTTTTATGTTTTCGGAATGTGTTGTGATTTGATTTGATTCAAAGACGTTATTTCAAGAAGAATAAGACGTAGTAATTTACAAGAGTTATCTAACATACGGCCCTCAGTGCTGCTTTGTCCCCGGAGGGGGGTACTCCCATATAACGAAGGGCACGGATGATCGTAGTATCTTTTTCAAATGATCCATGATTAAATCAACGTTGGTTTCAGAATGAAATTTTCACCTGAAAACAAAAACTTACTGAGATATTTTCCTTGGTAGAGCGTTCGTCTATAAATCTGTACAGTTCTCGACGTTCTATCCTCTCCAGAATTTGCCTTGCCTGTAAACCGGAAAATATGGAGTAAATTTCCGTTCTTCTAAATTGCTTTAGGGCAGAATATTTTACAATGGATAACCTCTTTCAAGCTATTCTAATCAGTCATTTCATTAACAAGCTTTTAGCTGTAACTTGAACATAACCACGGTGCTTTGTGAAAAAACGGTGCCTTTTGGGGAACAACCTGGCTGCGATTCCACTTGGTGTAATGATATGACGGGACCTCGTTCTTTGGTTAGTCGGCGAAACTTTGATTTTAGATGCTGTCAATCAAAACTACTTGGTAGCTATAGGAGTTTTTATTGATGGCACTTCAGAGCTATTATATGTAAGTTTGGGTTATTACTGGGCTGCCTGCATGTTGGCCTGCAAACAAAATTCTTTTTGCGTCTCCATTTGCTTTTCGTGCTTTCATTACCTTTTCAAAAGACTTTGCTTTATCTTTATCTTTATCGGAATCGACCTCTTCCGGTTGTGGAACGCTGGCATGAAGTATTTGATGATACACTTGGTCTGTTAGCTTTGTATAAGCCTCCATGTCGTGTATCGCTTCAGACATCTTCAGCTTTTTTCTACATTTTTTTTTTTTTTACATTGGAGATGAAAACCAAGTTCATCCTTTCAGTTTATTCATTTGCAATTAAATGTGCATTCATACGGGTGGCAGCAGGGCTTGGAAACGCCGCCTACCACATCTATGGACTTTTCTCACGCGGCGGCATGTGGACTGAAACAATAGATCCCCCCCGTAGCCCGAGCGCTTTAGGATGAGGCTACGCGGGGTTCAGCACAGGATATTAACATGGCGCCGGCCGTGTGATTAAATGGCCTTTGATGGCACATACGTCTACTGATTGACACACATCTCAGTTATCTTACCCTTCTTTTCCCTCGAATAGAAGATACGGATCTACTTCCACTAGAGCATCAGTTATCCTTTAGGGAAAAAAACATATGGAAAACGGAAGATTATTGCTCGATCTATGAGCAGCATCTTCATTAGCTACGTTAATTAGATCGACTTCAAACAAAAACATCACATTTTTACTCATATGGACTAAAAAATGCATGCCATTCTGACTGTCATCCTATAATCTCAGGTGTCTTATTGCCTCAAAAACACCCTAAGAGGTACTGGCTTACTCTCTGGTAGCACTTTTAGATTTGTGACACCCTAAGAAAAGGTACGACAAGCATCCCCGCCCTTCTCTAATCGGGTAAACCCTCCCCTCCCCCCCCCCCCCCCCCCCCCCCCCCCCCCCCCGCCATTTAGTTAGAATGACTTACATGTGTTCTATGGCGTTGGAAGTCTTGTGCTGGTAAGCTCGTCTGTGAAGGTTAGCTCTTACGTGAAACATCTCATAAATGTTGTTCGCCTCTTTGTCACGGAAACAAATGTGCCTATTTCCATCGACGTCGATGACTCGTGCCATCTTTATGCAGCGCCTAATTAAAAAGAAAAAAATTACTGACTCTGAAAGAAACATAATTGTAAATATTTCTCGTTGATTTACGCTCAGGCAATACACGATACATTTTTTTCTTTCGTTGGCAACGCCGGTTTTTTGCGTTCCGATTTCAGTATTGCATTAACAATACAATACAACGTCCATTGTTACTTGCTTTAGTCAGTTCGAATTTGCTTACTCAGTAAGGTGCTGTTAAATCCGGTACGCAATGTTCAATGCGACTTGTCTCGCTATTTTGTTGTGAGATAAATATACAACCGTTGCAATTGCCCTTTGAAAGGTTAGCGCTCAGAATATTATATCTTACATGTGATCGAAACTGCTTTTCATTCCAAGATGGTAGCAATCTCGTGCGAAATAGTCCCACTTATCTACGTCAATACCACTTTGCTTGTTGGAAATAATCTTTAAAATAGAAACAAGTTCGACATTAGAAGGTCGTTAATACATCAACTACATAATAGCCCACGTTTCATGGCGGTCTGCGGTGTTGCGAAATAAGAGAGGGGAAAAAGGACACGTGGCGGTATTTCTCTCGCCTTTCCCCACAGGTAGCCAAAGCTTGGTTTCTGTGGTGTCATGTTATAAGGAAATGTATGGGGATTCATCAAAAATTTCAATAAAATCATTGAAACGTGGAATAAAGCCTCGAAATTTTACCCGATCATTGAGAAATAGCACTTCTTTCGCTCTGTGTGGTTATTTTTTGAATTTAGCCCGTTTTAAGGATTTTTTTCCCCCACTAACCTTACTGGTTGGGAAAAAATAAAGTAGACGTAGTGTGAGTCACATATTTACAAACTAAACTGAACTGAACTGAAAAATTGAAAAACGAAAACAGAAAGCACTTTATTACATACGCCTGGATGCTAGAAAACACTGCGATGGCTTATAACCAAAGTTAAACACGTTGGAATACCACTTAAAACGTTGCATTCCAACGGTTCCAACGGGTCGCTGTAAGGCACGAATACGGCAACGACTTTTTCACTGTCATACGAAAACTGCTACAACCTGTGACCTCGTGAAACATCCACACACTTACCTGATAAAGGAAACCTTTCTCCTTTTCTCTTCCATCATAAGGCCAGTCCTAGAAATAAATAAGAAGACATGTGTTAAGCTCCCGGCTCTGATCTCTCTCTCTCTCTCAAATGTCGCGGCTTATAAACGGACACTTTTACTGTATTTAATGTTTTCTCATCTCTTTCTTATATTTAAAGTAATAATTTAATGTTGTAAAGCGCTTAGAGCAATTAGTGTTATAGACCCTATAGATTATTATTATTATTTCTCATTTCAACCCTCGGGAGAAAAATTTGGTAGAAAGACACAAAACTCTAAAATCAATGACATTAACTAGTACCTTTTTAGATCCTTCAGTTGGGCCATTGATGAGTTCCCTGATAAAGGAAACATCTTTATCCTTTAGTTCAAATTTTTCGAAATCGCTCTTCAGCTTCGTGTAGATTAAGTCAACCATAAGCAAGCTGGCTTTCTCATGCTGAGAATAAAATGTTGGAAGTAGACGCCAGTCATTGATCATCCTCGGGAACGCAGGGGTAAAGTTATGTCGCATCTATCTCGCTCACACTCTGTCGCTCGTTACTCACTTTCTGGGAGCGAGAAACAAGTGACAAAACTTTACTCCTTGGTTTCCGAGGATGGTCATTGATTGGCAAATCTCAAATCAAATAGCTATAGAATTTGAAGTTTTTTCGGTGGTGGTAGTGTAGGACGCCATGTTAGTGAACTATCTTGTTCCAAGTTTAAATTAATCGCTATCTTTTCCTCCCTCTCCCTATTTTTTATTCATTCAATTATTCTTTAATCATTCATTTACATACCTTCCAATTTTTGTCAGCATATTTACGAATAAAAGAAGCATCAAAAAGGTGTGAAAACGGTCCATGACCTAAAATAGCATAATACAATATCACAAAAAGCATAGCAAAGGCGGGCAAAGGAGTTGTTATGAGAATACAGCGTGTTACCGACGAGGACCACTGGTTTGCAAACATACTGCTGTTACATACCAAGAGTCTTTGATTTTTCAATTACTTAACTTATATTATTGCATACCAAGTGTCAAAGCTCAATTTTCCTCAATTTCTATTGGTCGAGAGTGTATCACGTGAACGCGAAGAAATTCGACTGTTTTCCGGCGAGTTGTCTGAGAGGGAAATAATGCATTGTTAACCGGGAAATATCAAAACCGGAAGTCACGTGACCACGAAAAACATCACGCGCGCGTTTGCAAAAATTCATTCATAAGTAAAAAGTAGTTTTATCGAAGATGGCTTGCTTTGCTGACCGTGGAGAGCATGAAATTCAACAACTACTTACAGAAAACGACTCTACATTGAGCTATATATATTGTTTGTTTCGTTCTCTTTGACACTTGATATGATAATAGAAGCACTTATTGACTGGGACCTCTGAAAAAAGTATGTTTTGTTGCCCGCTCAGAACGGTTACTCGAAACAGTGAAATGACTATATAGGTTGTTTTTTGTTTTTTGTTTTACTTTTTCTTTATAACAGTATTTGTTGTCCAAATTTCCAATTATTTCAGGTCGAGGTTGAATCATTTGAGAACATTTTTACCTTTATTTTATCGGTTGACTGAATTGGATTCGGAAATTCGTAACAATTCAACAGCTCTATAGGCCTTATTTTTTAATTTTAATAAACTTGAAACTTAAAGTAACTTATCACTGATATTCACTATAAATAGACGTGTGGAATGCATAGTATTTTACTGTTAACATGCAAGCCATATCCTACCTAAGTCATGGCATAGTCCCGCTATCTTGACACACAACACGTCTTTATTGGTTATACCAAGATTTTCCTGCCTTGACTTCAAACTTTCAACCAAAAGCCCAGCTAAGTGGGCTGTCCTGTATTGGAAAAATAGGTCGTAACAGAAAACGGAGTAGGAGAAGAAGAAAAGGTCAAATAGGAAGGACAAAGAGGAGAACAAAAACTGAACGCTTTATTGATCTTTGTACTCTATTCATTTAAGGTGATGTTACTAGAAACGATTTTTAGCGCAACATTGTTGCGTAGTGGGCCTCGTGTAACACGGTTTGCACGGCAACCCAAATTGATGGCAAAAATGTTAGGATTTTTTAAAGCTCGCTCAAAAACCTGCAACATGTTGCCGCAAAAAATAGTAATGAGGCCAATTTTTAACGCAACTGTGTTGCGCGAAAAATTGCCGTTGCAAGTCGTCTCGTGTAACACTACTTTTACAATATATTTTCATCTTGTCATATCTTGGTATCATGAAAGGTAAGGTTTTTAGAAAATGAAAAAAAATGTTCTTACCCAATAGAATGTTCAAATCGGTTGTGAGCAGCGCCAGGATAAACAAAGTAACATCCACCTTTTAATAACGAAAATGAATAAATCTATCCATTGAAATCTGTAAATATAAGGTATGACTTTATCGAACCCTGAAGCAGCGTTTTGGCTCATTTAAGCTCCGTTTGATGAAAAGCTCGTTTACTTGAAGGTGATCCAGTGACTCTATGTAAAAGGTGAGTCTTTCGTTTTCTTTCCACAGGGTGATAGCATTGCAGATGATCAAAGTCTTTTTTCTCTCAAAACATAGTTGCCCTGGTGACTCGGTGCTTGCTTAATAATGCTTAGAGAAGCCGAGAAAATCAGGTATGTCACCTGTCGCTTTGTCTTGGATTTAATGACAATTGCATGTCCATACTGTGTAAACATTTCTGTTTTCACTCTGGCAGTTGGGTTTTTTTCGCTCAAAAAATTTTTACTTATCAGTTCCGGCTAAATTAAATGCTATACAGAGATTTAAACAACTGTATAATGTAAACATTTCTCGGTTTGCAATTTTCAGTTGGGTTTTTAATCAAAAACTACGATTCACTTATCCTTGCCGGGTAAAGTGGAAAAGAATTGTCTCTCGTAGGACTCATTCAAAATTATCTTGGTTACATGCGAGGCTATAACAGGAAAATGAAAAAAATAATAATAACACGAAAGTTTAGTAATACTTTTTTAATTCTGGAGCTCAGGAAGACTACGCTGGGCTGAAACTCGCGGGTTAGATACAGCTTTTTCAAAAAAGGTTAAATTAAGGAGTCAACCGTGAATGGCGATCGGTGATTGGCGATTGCACGACCGTAAGGAACTATGGGATGATAAGAATACCTGAACAATGCCTGCACCATTCAGCGAAGACCTTTTAGATGGAGAGATGACGCCAATCACCGATCGGTCGTTTGCCCCTTCAACCTTCTTTGAAATAATTGTATGCTACAGAAATATTCATACCTAGTTGTTTTATGTACCGAAGTCTCTGGAACTGTGGAGTGTCAATAATTTTGACACACAGTTCGGGCATTTCAATGTGACCATGTACCGGATCATTGAATATCTGAAAATTAGAATAATATTGACGCTAGCGAACGAACTGAAATTTGGATTATGTTACAGTATTCTACATTTGGAAATCCCACTTTTCAGTGGGAACTAAAAATGAATCAAGTAAAAAGAGTAACAAGTGAAATTATTAATGATGGTATGAAGTATTAGAGACTCGTATTTTCAAAAGAGCTGTATAATTAATCGATTCTGTGTGTGGTTTTTGGGTTAGAAAAATGTTGCGATGCGATAAATTCAGTTTCCACTGATATTTCTTACCTTTGGTTTTTTCTCGTCTGCAACGTAAAGAATGAATATGAGCATATACTGTTCTATATTTTCTAGAATGTTAAAACTTCCAAAGATTTCCTTTTACACAAACGTATATATGCCTCTTTCAAAAAAGGTTGTCGGGGCCAAAGGAGATTGGCGATAATGGATAGGCGATAGGTTATGCCAGGACAGATAGTATGCTAATAGGTTTATGCTAAAAAGGAAAATCGAGGCTTTTCAGAAATGGTTTTGTCGACTACAAAAAAACACTGAATATCTCAACGCTAACTGAACCTCCGTGTTCTTGATGAGAGCAATAACTCAAGTCATTCCATCTATTCTTGGATCTTGGAATGACTTTTTTTCTCCCCGCAAACGGCAAACGTGACCACGTTTTCATCGTTTTCCTGTATTTTACTTTACCTTTTACCTTCTCACCAAAGAAACGAGAGAGAGAGTAGTGAGACAGGTTTATAATTAGTGTTAAGCCTGAGATGCGGATTAACTTTGATTGGAAGAACATTGTCTTCAATGCCTTTTGCAAAAACTTTTACGCAGCGAAATAGCATGTTGAAAAGGGCTGAGGAAAAAGGAGCGATAACTTCAGAACATATATAGGTATATATAGAGCGAACGCTGATCAGTGTCGAGTTAAAAAATATATTAGTTAGTTAAAGCCATTTTGTATCTAAGATAGAAATACATAGAATTTAATTTTATTAAATCGAACACGGAAAGAGAAAATGGTTAATAATGTTCTCACTTACCGACCATTTCGAATAGAATTGTAGCACAAGCTAACGATCGTTAGTTATCCTCGACACCAAATAGAAATGGCCTTAAAATTAGAAGCTAGAGTCTTTAAGGAAGCGAAAAATTCCTATTGTCTATATGCCGTGTTTGGTAGTCTCCTTCAGACGTCACGTGAATAATTTTCCACCAGCTGCCTTCAGACAATAAACATTTCCAAGAAATCGAGAGGGCTTTTAGTGTGCGTCAATCAGTGTTTCCATGACATCTTTCAAGCTTTTCAACGATTAAAAAAACATTTATTTCGCCTGTTATGGGACCAAGTTTTTGTATGTATTGATAAACAGTTTCAAGAACTGACTCATATAAAACTGCCACCAGGATAGAAACGGCTTATCGTTAGATTCTTTCAGGTTCGCTTTTGTTGCCACGTGAATAATTTTCCCACCAGCTGACCTTAGCCGATAAATATTTCTAAGATATCAAAAGCGTCCTATTATTAAAAGAATGCGTGTTTCAAGGATTTACAAAACATTTGGTCATCTATTTTTTATGAGACCAAGATGTTGTATTGATGAACAGTTTCAAAAACTGACTTCTATAAAACTGTGGAAGCAAGCGAACGATTATTAGTAATCCTCGCAATGATAGAAACGGCTTATAGTTATAGATTCTGTCAGATTTGCTTTCGTTATCACGTGACTAACATTTCCAAGAAATCAAAAGTGTTTTAAAAATTATTAAAAGAAAGCTCGTTTCAAGTATTTAGAAAGCATTTAGTCACCAATTTTTTTATTAGACAAAGATGCCGTATTGATGAACAGAATTTCGCCTATTTTGTCCGGATTTCGTATTCAGAGTCTATTTGACGTCTATTAGGCTTCGGTGAACTGGTAAAAAATTACAGCTTAGTATTTTTCCCATTTGGGTCGCTATCAATCTTTCTGAACGTCGGCTAATAAATAGATTTTTGTGACAAAAACACTGCAAAACTGAAAATAAGTCTGAGGAAAGGTATACCAGTACTATATTGATATAGGTTGTCTATGACGCAGTTTGTTTTGTCTGATTTTCATTTAAATTACCAACTATGCAGTAACCTTTAAATGGTATATAATAAGATAGCAAAGTGATCAGTAGAGTGAAAAAACTAGTCAATGTGAAATAGTCAAATCGACACAAAAGAAAACAATGGAATTAGGGTCTACTATTAGTAGTCTGTATTAGTCCAATATATATATAGAGTGGTTTTTTAAAAACCTGTTAAATACATTTTAGCGTATTATGCTTTAATACACTTTATTGTCCGCATTTTCTTTTGATTTTCGTTTGTGTTTTCGGTGTATTACAATTTATTAAAAACCACTCTATTCGAATAATCCTTTGAAAGTAGCTTGGCGCCTCGCTTGAGCGCTTTGTGTTGGACCAGTGAACCGATGTATGGAAAATGGTGAATATAGCATGGTTCAAAGTTCATTTTATTATTGGAAGTTTGATTTCCATCTTGCTTTAAAGCTTGCATAATGAAACGAACGTCGCAAATTTGAATAATGGGCTCGGAGTTTATTTAGTTCTTCACAGATTCGTGCAAAGCCAAAATTATTTCTACAGTTGTAGCTACCATTTAAAACTGATCTGTTGATGTGATGTTTTGTTCAATAACTCCAATCACGGATGAACATTTTGAGGAGGTACTTTAATACTGTAAAGGCCGGGATTGAAAATTACGTTTGTTTCATTAATGCAAGTTCCACAGCAAGATGGAAGTCAAACATCGAATAATAAAAAGAATGTTTGAATATCGATAGGGACGCATGAGCGAGTGTGACTGTAAACATTGCATCCACCCATAGTCACAATAGCAGCCTATTGTTTCTAGATTACAAGCCAGAAAACTGTTTTTAAGATTATTTAATTAACAATTTCAAATAATATTCCTAGTATTAGTTCCATTATTAAGACATTTTTAACGCGACTAACGATTTTTAAAATATGAAGTAGATGGTCCTCTCATGCTGCTTTATATATCTCATTTTAGATCATTCTAGATTATAAACAGTGTTTTGGCAGGCGTCAATCAAAGATTTTCCATGGCATTTTTCACAGGAACACGTGACTATGGAATGTAATAGAAATGCCTTGATTGACGTCTACCAAAACCTACTTCGTCGCGACGAAGATTACTCTTGACAAGCACTATAAACTAATTCATTCCTTCTTCGAGTTTATTCTAAATTGTATTATTTAAAATGTTTAGAACCGGTTCTCTAAAAGAACTCAATTTCGTCATTGAATTGTAACTTCTGCGCGACTCCTCCGGTCTGGCCGTCAGCAGTTGTAGACTTCATTGGCGTTAGTTCGGCAAGGGAACCACCAAACTGAAAGAAAAAGTCCAGATACAATGAAGATTTGTCTAGATATTTGAAACCGCGTGCACAGATTCATTACCACTACCCGTTCCCTCCCCTCTCCACCCTACCCCCACCCCACCCCACTCCCAACTAAGACAAATCGGGAAATTGTCTACTGTAACATACTAAAAGTGCCTCCTAATTTTGTCGCCTGCAACCGTTGTGAGAAGTAGAAATGAATTTTACTTTTGCGAAACAAAATTTCTAGACATTGCCTAGTGTAACACTCGTCTTGCAACTTGTCTCGCAACGATTTGTTGTGACAAAGATATTTCATCCGGCGTAAATTATTTATTACCCCAACATTACAGTCTAATGTAACATCTAACATACCATGTTGATGCAACTGCAACGCACTGTCTTTTATCGCGCAACAGAAATGCGAGACGAGTTGCAAGAAAAATTGCCTAGTGTAACAGCACCTTTTCACATTTCAGACTACCTGTCATTCCCTTGAGAATTACTTCTATATTTTTAATTTGTAATAAGACATTCCTATGCATGTTGGCTGAATAAAGAAATAATCCTCAACGGGAATGACAGGCGTCCCGAACTAGGACAGTTAGCATACCTTGGGCGTGGTGCACTCTTGACCGAGAGTCCATTGGAAGAACGCTCTGAAAAGGAAACGTTAAACAGTGTGTTCCATAAGTGCCATGCATTTTTACTTTTTTGAAGTCCAAAGAACGTGAGAAAAACCTTGGGATCAAGGGAGACCCAACAAGCTCTAGTCACGTGATGCGGAGTCGAACCTGGGAGACGATTTATTGAGGGCCGCTACGCAGTCTAAACCCAGAGATGAGAAGCGAGTGCACTTCCGTTATAATACCCTTGGTTCCCCTTTCGTGACTTCCCTTTCGTTTTGTGTTGCATCTCTCATATTCTTCAAGGCATTTTCCACCTGGGTTTCAATTCTCTTCTCTCCGAAAAATCGCCATGTGAATTTGCCGTGCCCTTAGGTCTCACAAATTTTAATGTCTATTTTAGGATAAACTATAAAGTTCAAACTGAAGGTAATATTTATCACACTTACGCTTTCGCTTTCTCTATGCTGTCTTCGTCCCTTTTGCGACAGTAGACTCTCATGTGTTGTTCGGCAAAAGACTCGGGTAGGAGCCGAGAAACCTGCGAACAAATGACGAAAGTCACACGACACATTCTCGAATGGAGCATGACTGTATTGCGCATGTTCGGAAAATCGTAACCGATACGAACTCTTGCCGACGCCAATCCTATCCTAGTTTACTTTGCAGTCGTCATTAGCGTCGACCCAATATAGGCTAGCCCCAAGGCTTTGTGGGAAACTAATGCCATCCCAATGTACACGAACACAATTTCTCTGGTGTAATTCAGTCGAAGAAATAGGATAACTACACCATAAGATGCTCATAAAAACATTCTAAAACATATCTTACACAGTCTTCCAAAGAGCCTGTGTTCCTCCTCGTCGGCACCTTTCCGTGTTTCTAGCCGCTGGCCACGAGGAACGCAGGCTCCAGGAGCGAGATTGAGCACCACATGACAAGCAAGAAAATCAATACAAGTTCTGACCTGATCTTTTCTGAATCTCATGGCCTGGGAAGGATTTTCCTTTGTGTAAAACCGCAAATTATCGATTGGATTCTGGTTTTTCATGCCATAATCGAATGTAATCAACTGCAATACAAGAACGTAAATCAAGTAAGATGACATTTCGATTCCCAGCGAAGCAGAAAGCATGGACTGATCATGACAAGAACCAGAAGCTTCACTTTACATAATAAGGGGGGACTTTAGATGTGAGTAGAGTATGTGAGGTCAATTTGTTGATTCGAGGGTTTTTTCTTCGGGTTCTCCGGCCTAACAAGCGAAATTCCAATTCAATCTGTGAGTTGGCTGTGCCCTGACTTTGATCAGCCCAGAGGTTGTTCCAGGGTTCGATCTGTGAGTTGGCCATACCCTGACTTTGATCAGCCCAGAGGTTGTTTCAAAGTTCCGCCTGTATAGTTAGCCATGCTCTGACTTAGATCAGCCCGGAGGTGGCTTCAGGGTATCGATGAAATTTGAAGGATTTTCTAATAGATATAAATTGATAGCAACACCTACATGAACAATAATGTCGTCTGGTTCCAGTTGTGTACCTCTTGCCATGTCAGGAGGTACGCTGTCAGCGATGTCTTTAGAAATATCGTGTGCCTCTTCCTACGAAGCCAAGGGAAGCACAATACAGTAAATGTATTATACCAGCTGTTAGGAACGGTTTTGTTTAAAACAAAGCCTAAAGTTAAATATTGTTTGTTTTTTAATATCATGCAAGCGAGGCGAATAGGTCTATAGATTGTTTTTCCTTGGGCGTAATGTTTTCCGATTTCAGACCACGTGTCATTCTCTTGAGAATAATTTCTATGTTTAACGGTTGCGCATGAAAAGACATGATATATAGACACAACTCAAACAAAGAATCTTATTCTCAACAATGACTTTGTATGAATTGGGGAAATATTACGCCCAAGGTAAAGTGGTCTAGAACTTGACCCAATTTCCTCAATTGCTATAAAATACAAGGCGCAAATATTGAACAAGAAATTCAGGACCGCGCGTGTGTGTTAGTATTCGCCCCAGTTCTCCTTTTGATTTTGTCCTTGTTTGTCGCGCACTCGAATAACGAGAAGATTTTAAGTTAAGTTAAGCCGCTGACCACAATAATGTCGTCACCTACTTTTTCTCTCGGCTTTTTCAAGATGGTTTGTCCTATACACTTGTATAACGATCGACATTCAATCAACTGTAAAATCTTCTTAGCCTAAAGGAAAAAAACACAACATAAAGACATGTTCTATATGTCATGAAATATCAATGGAAAAGTATATCCTGGAGATTTTAAGTGTGATTTCACTTATATGGGAAAACAAAGTTGGGCTCCCAGTGGTTTTATAAAACAATCATACCTCTTCTAGTCGTGAATCACTGTCATGAAGTATTTGGTAGTAGACTTGATCTGTTACCTTGGAATAAGCCACCATGTCGTCTATCGCTTCAGACATCTTCAACTTTTTTCTACATTGGAGATGAAAAACGTACAAATTGAATGACCATTACTATGTACCCATATGAGTTCCGACAGGACCAACTCAGTGATTAAAACGCGGGCTCATTTCATTCACACGTATATTCTTGGGGTGTGTGTTACGTCATAGCCGCCATGTTGGTTTACTAAACCAAGCATTTCTCATAATTAATAACCTTTTCTTGTTAGATCAACTAAGATGGCGGCTGTTTCATTGTTTTTAGTATCTCAAAGGATTTTTCGGTCATGTGGTTGCACTTTAAAAATAAAAAAGTACAGCTTTCTGATTGGTTAACGTGTCGAAAAGTTATGACATCAGTAACAGGCGACGCACTTCATAGTTGTGTGGCACAGAGGATTTTCTTACCCGTCTTTTCCCTCAAATAGAAGATACGGATTTGCTTTCAATAAGGCTTCGGTTATCCTTTGGACAAAAAGATATGGAAAAAACAAAGCAATCATTTCGTTTGCCAGAACCAGTCTCTCAAGATTTCCCATACAGTAATTTGAATAGTTCCCTTTACAGTTCCCTGCGCCATCTTGAAAGGTAGCCGTGCTTTGCATTGAAGCGAGACAAACGGTGAGCTTGGTAATGATAGAGACGTGAATAATTGTTCAAGGTTTTAAAAAGGTCTCTATCATTGCAAGGTCACCGTTCGTCTCGCTTCGATGCAAAGGCACGGCTACCTTTTCAAGATGGTGCAGGGAACTGTTAAAGGGACTATTGTTGATTTGGCAGCACAACCCATATAAGGCATGATGATGATAGAACCTAGACCACAATGAACCATGTTCGTAACTTTAGAAATTATTTCTTCAGAAGCATTGTATTGTTTCTGTAGTCTGCCCTAGAACAGAAAACTGTTCTATATAACTGTCAGTATCACAGTGAGTCCTTAGACTAAATTAATGAGGAGCTCTTGATACTTACATAGTTTCAATGATGTTGGAAGTCTTGTGTTGATAAGCTCGTCTAAACAGACAGAACCGTGTGTGGAACATATCGTAGATGTTGCCAGCTTCCTTGTCTCGTACACATATCTGTAACTTGTTTTCTACGTTGATAACTCGAGCCATCTTGATAAATCTCCTGTTCAAGGGCAATAAGGGTCGTTATCCTAAATTTGCGGCGCTGTAGAAGGGTTGCGAGATGGCGCAAGACAAGGCACAACGAACTCAAGGCTCCAAAGATGAGAGGAGAGTGCACTATTGCTATGCTACCCTTGAGAATGGTAAACTATGAGAAAGTAATCTAACCAAAAATACAATACATGTTTGTACTCAAAGCAAGTGTTCAACCAGTAGAATTCTTACTTGTGATCAAAAGAGTTCTTGATGCCGAGGTTATGACAGTCGCGAGCAAAGTAGTCCCACTTATCAACATCAATGCCTGTCCTCTTGTTGGCCACAATCTTGGGGGGAAGAAGAATGCAAATGTCTCAAGGAAATCTAACGACTACTGTTTACTGACTGGCTAATGCAAAGACTATGCATATTCCTTTTTGTCTGCCGTACCCCATAATTTTGGCTCAAATCTATCCCATATCTTACATTTTTTTCTTCGGGTATCCCGTAATCCCATAATCCCTAGCGTCATCACCTAACATGTCAGCCACGTCATTTGTTTTTTTCATTATCTTTACAAATATCGTAAACCAACTATACCTCATATAAATAGCTCTTGCACTTTTCTCTACCGAAGTAAGGCCAGTCCTATAAGAAAAGGACTGGATTAGAAATTATACCATAACCACCTATGTTGTTCCTCTAGATTTAACGTACACGTCACGTCATTTGTAGTAGTTATTTTATAGTTTTCTCTTTCTCTCTCTGACGAGGTCCTGATGGTACGCAGTATTTCCCTCACTAGACTAACTTTTAGACGGTGAATAACTTTTTTTTTTTTCCATTTACTTTTATGCTTCTTTTTATAACTCGTTTTGGTATTTAGCAATCCGCTATCCCGGGATAGCAGACCGCGGTCAGACACAGAAAATATTGCCCGCTCCAACAGCCAATCAGAACGCACGGTTCTTAGGATACCGGACTTGAAAAAGATAAATATGATTTGTTTCGATCGTGATAAAAAGCCCGCCAAAGAATTCTCAATCCATTTACCTCTCATAACTGATATGGTTTACCTAAAAGATAGACTGAATTGCTTGCTGTCGTGTTGGGGTGGAGGGGGAGTAGAAAGAGAAGTACATATAGAAAGCTGACATGCGGCAAAAATATAGTTGTGTAGAAACAATTCCAATTCATACCTGAGTTCTTGCTGGAGTGTCACCACGTGGGCCAGCAATCAGCTCTTTAATGAATGTCAGATCCTGCTGATCTAGATCATACTTCACGAATTCTTGTTTCAAGTTGTTGGAGTCCACAAGATAATCGAACATTTCCACACTTGCCTCTTCGTGCTGCAGGGGGGAAATTACATTCACAACAATATTCCTGGTTGAAGGGTGCCAGAGAGCCTAATTTGTCCAAGTTTATACCAACATACAAAGTCCTGCGCCAGTTTGATGATTCATGATTCATATAGTGCCTTCTTCGTTATTGATATGATCAAAGGCGCTTAAAATGAGTTATGAATTTATGAGAGATGGTTAGTATGAGGTGTAAGCACTGAGGGTGGTCACTGCCAGGGTTTCTTTACGTCCTCATTGGTTCTCTTACGTCCCTTCTATATTGGTTAGAAATGATGAAGTGTGGAAAGATGGGACCGCCATTAATGTGGTCATCCGAGTGACTTGAAAATCTAAATATTTGAAGATGTAGCAACACAGCACAGTTTGACCTCAGTTATTTTAAGATCCTGGAAGTTGGTCCAGCCTACTCCCCCCCCCCCCCCCCCTTCATCGCTATGCCCCCTCCCTTCCCCTTAATTGGTATGCCCCCTCCCCCCTCCCCCGCCTTCATCACTATGCCCCTGATTTAAGGTACCCCCCTTTATCGGTATGCCCTGATTAAAGGTAAGGTTAACAAACCTTCCAGTGGATTTCAGGTCTTGCAGCTGGAATAAACTGCCCGTCGAACATGTGTGAAAATGGTCCATGTCCTGGAATAAATTCAGTGAATAACACATCACTTATTAATAATGTTTACAATAATTGTCAGTATCTACCTAATCAGGCAACTCAGAAAAAGCTAACATCCTTCTATTAATTATTTACAAATTAATCTATTAATTATTTACAAATTAAACAGATTTATCCATGGAAAAACCACAAAATGTTAGAATTATAAATTAATATTAAAAATATTATAATAACTAATATTAATAACAATAATAATCAATAATAATAATAATATTAATATTAGTTATTATTATTGTTATTAATATTAGTTATAATATTTTTAATATTAATTTATAATTCTAACATTATTATTATTATTATTATTAATTAATATCAAAAATATCTGCAGAGTTAGAGAAAACAACTCTCTTCTTTTAAGAATTAAAAATTAAAATTTCTCAAAGTGTCTTCCCAAGACATTTAGAGTTGATAAAGTTGGAATGTACTAGAATGTTGTCTTACCTAAATCATGACAAAGCCCTGCAATTATAACACACAGAACATCTTTTTCTTTTATATCCAATTCTTGCTGTCTTTTCTGAAGGCTCTTTACAAGCTTTCCAGCCAGATATGATGTCCTGATGTTAACAATTGAAAAAATAGACATCATTTTTTTATGTTTCTGTCCTCTTATTGATGATAAATAAGGCTGAAGTGAGATGACGTTTTACCCCTGTCTCTAGCCCACAATCCTTTTCACATTGCTTTTGTTCTTTAATTGACTATTGTTCCTGTATTCTGTAAGGAATCAAAAATTTTAATATGAAAGAATTTTAAAAACTATTATGGTATAGAGTCGGGGGTAAAACGTCATCTCGCTTCAGGCTTATTGTGTTTTCATTTTATCAAAGTAGTGTGGATCCACAAGGCGTAATTGTTGAATTTTGCAATAACAAAAACAATAAAAATTTATCATTTATTTTTAATTTTATTAGTGATCAAAACAACCCAGGAAAGAGCGCACGCTCTGTCCCCTAATTGATGATAAAAAATAACCAATCAGCATGCAAAACTTTGTAAATCATTGTAAAACATCGTTTTTACAAAAAGAATTTAATATTATTAGTCTGTTCACATCCAAGTATGTATCCTCTTTTGTATTGGCCAAGAAGTTGAGTGTCTGGCCAAAAAAAATATACTACATGTATTTTGTCTGAAAGACATATTTTGGCAGCCAATTTTCTTTTTCACTCTGTTCTAATTTGATGTTTCTCAATTTTTTTATATTAACAAATGAAATATAAAATTCATGGTTTTCACAGCCACCATGTTGGATGAACATTTTAGTCTCTTTTGTTATTTTATCCAACATGGCCGCTGTGTTTTTGTTTTTTCATTCTCTTGGGAATGATTGCAAACCAGCATTACTGGATCATAAATGCATCAAAATAATAAAAGTTTCAAGTAATTTGTACTCACCCTATTGAATGTTCAAATCTATTGTGAGCAGCACCAGGGAAAACAAAATAACATCCACCTTAAGAGTCAAAAATAACAATCATTATAAATATTAATAGACCTCTTTAGTTGGGACACAATGTTTTGTATTTCAGACCATGTGTCATCCCCAAGAGTATCTTTTTTTTTAAAAAGAATTTATATTTTTTCACAATTTCCTTACCTAATTCTTCTCAACCTTTTGAAGTTGAGAAGAATGTGGATGCACCTTTAAACATAGAATATTATTCTCAAAAGAATGACACATGGTCTGAAATCGCAAATTGGTAAAATGGAGGGTGGGGAGGAGATATTTCGAGGCTTATTAAATATGGTAGGGTCCCATTGAAAACCACCCTGTTATCTTGTATCCTGTATTAATTTTGAACATTTTCTCCATTCCCTAGGAGGTTCGAGATAACAGGGCCACTAAATAACTTACAAAGAATGAAGAAAACATCTAAACTGATTCATAGTTCCATACCTAATTGTTTAATGTTCCTTAATCTTTGGAACTGTGGTGTGTCGATGATCTTGATGCAGAGTGGATGCACTTCAATGTGACCATGAACTGGATCATTAAAAACCTGTACATAAAAAAATTAACATTAAGACAATACCCAACTTTCTTGTTTGATACAGAACACTGTTTTTCAAACTTATTTATGCAGGTTTAGATGTTTAGACCCATAGGATGAAATTTTTAAAATATTTTGTTGAAATTTTTATCATAGTTTTATTTGTTATTAATTTAATACAGAACACTGTTTTTGTTTAAACAGGTTTAGTCCCATAAGATAAAACAGAAATAATATAATTTTTATTTTATTATTTTTTATCATTTTTAAATATTTTGATGATTATTTTAATACATTCATGTTATCTAATAAAGAACACATTTCCAGGAAAATTACTTCTGGTATTTTTATTACCAGTTAACAACATATTGTTGCCCGCTGAGAGCCGTTGCCAGGGAAGCATCCAAACTTGTTCACATTCAGGTGATGCCCTCTTGCCCAATCAGAGTAACAGGAAAATGGACTTTGACAGTTGGTATATTATAACAAAATGAAATGTTACACAGCAACTATAATATAAGGCAGGTACACAATGTCATATTTCATAAGAGATTGCATTTCCCAAAGGAGAAAGCAATTGCTTTGCCTTTTTACCTTATGATAATGTTTAACTGACTGTGATATTGATGTAGATGGCTTATTAAATAGTCCAAGTGAAGCCACAATTCTTGAGACCTTTTCTTCATCCCTAAAGATAGAATCAATTAACTAAAGACTAGACTTGCACTCAAAAATATTTCAAATGTCTATTTAGCAATTAGACCCACATTAATTAGACCCACAATCCAAATAGTCTACAAGTCAATAGCCCATGAGGCTGGAGGTTGTACACCATTTAAGCCTTTGGTCCAATCTTTTTTACTCTATACATGTTAATCTGTGAAATAAATGGATACAAACAATATTTGAAAAGTAGGTCAAAAATGTGAGTTAGTTGCCATTGTTTTAGTTTTCAAAGTCAATTTTTTCTACTACAGTACAGGCCAGAAGTTTTTCAGGGTCCCCACGCATGGGAAATGGATGGGCTCCACACACAGGCTCTGCTCGTACGCATGTGCTTAATTTATAAACGACCCCGCTACATTAACACTGAATAAACAAATATTCCATTGCATTTTCTATAGCCTATAGCTGCTATACTCATATATTTATTTGGATATCTTTATTTTATCATTTTTACCTTATTCCAAATTCTTGCAATGATGACTTATTTAATGTTGGAAGAACTTCTCCAGTTACATTGTTTTCTAGATATATTATTAATAAATTGTTATTACAGTCAAAATGGCTCAAGGGTACCCCCCTAGGTTCTATTAATGGTTTCATTATTTGAATATTGAAATTTATTATTCTTTCCGAGAATACGAAGACTCGGGATTTAAAATAATAACTGATTAAAAACTCAAATTCTGATTGGATTATTCTATATAAGGAACGCCATAATCCAATCAGAATTCGAGCTTTGAGACAGTCATTATTTTGAGTCCCAAACCCCACACGCAGGCCTCTGGCACTCGGGGTAGTGTCAGCGTTAAAAATGGCGGGAAAGCCTCGAATAACTTTCGATTTTAAAAATAAAATTACGATGTAATATAGAATATTTGCAGCCTTAATTAAGAGAAATAGATAGACACACAAGAAAAAAAACACCCATCTTTCGATAAGACTTAAGCTTAAATGAGCAAGTGATTACATTTACTGATTACTTCGTTTCGTAAATGTTTGGCCTCGTGGATTGTTTTCAAAATATTGCATCGTAAATCATGTTCTATACCTTTGAAGATTTGACCTATCTCGGCTAATCCCTGTCCTTCGAGATAACTGGCGACTTCTTCTTTGCTCCAGCTCATGTATTCTTCCACGTCATTGCTAGAAGACCCGTCTAAATGAGGAATTCTTGGTCGCTTTTTCTGTGGACTTGGTGTCTTTTGTGGACTGGGTGTCGTTAAAAGACGGCGAATATCTGGGTTCTCGACAGTTCCGATTTTCCTTTTTTTATTTCCTTTAGACATTTCGAAGTTAATATAGATTAAAATCCAATGGCATAAAATAATAACATAGATCGAAGACGAAGAAAAGCGAATGTAAATTTGAGAAATCCCGCGTTGTAAATATGTTAATATATACCACTGGACCCAGGCGCACTCTACACTTCTTGTTCGAGAGTGCCTGGGAAAATCCAATTCTCTATTTTCACATCCCCATAATACTTTGCGTCTTTGGGGGGTAACCAGAGGGTAAAAACCCACTTATTTTGCTGAAGGCTGATCAGACAATGTTGACAATACCTTGTTTGGTATCCAAAAATAAAATGAAGAAGTAAAAAGCAGAAAAAGATAGAAGCTTGAAGACGTTTAAGGTACTGAATTTTAAACATTTTTTTCCTAAGTCAATACATTTTCTGTAAGACCAAAACTCTTCATGATCCGTACACGCAAAAATAACTTGGAATAAACTGATAATCAGTATTGTACAGATAAAAGCAGGTATAGTATCAATTCAATTAAGAAATCTTTCAAATTGGGACAGTTTTTTGATTGGTTACCCCCCAAAGACGCAAGGCATTATGGGGATGTGAAAGTAGAGAATGAGCTAATATTGGTAATATATGGCAAGATATGGCACCTGGAGGACTCTGCGTACGAGATTGGTTTATATAATACTGAGGAAAAAATAACAATAATACAAGAAAGACTAATACCATGTCATATTATATGGACTGCAAGTGTAGCACACTAATACTTAGATCTTATTAATCGAGCGGGAGGTCTGTACGGGATAATCTTGACCGAGGTCTGTACCCGACCGAGGTCAAGATTATCCCGTACAGACCGACCAAGCTCGGTTGATAAGAGTCTTATTATATGACCACTTTTCATTGAAAAGGACAAAATGTTTCCGCCGTAAGATTAATATCCGATCGGACCGGTTAATACCGGAGAATCTAGACCAGTCCGCGATGCGATCTATTCAATCAGATTGCTCGATTTGCTAGTGTCCAGGCTCTAAGATTCACGGTCATATAATAATATGTCATATTATACACCTGGACTGCAAGTATACCACACTAATACTATTTCATATCATACACCTGAAAGAAAGAAAGAAAGAAAGAAAGAAACGGAAAGAGCCATCGATAAAAAATGAGAAAAAAAATCGATTCCACTTTGCCATACCCCCGAGACATCCGCAGAGCTGAGGCGGCGTATGGACTTCGGACCTGACGGCGATTAAATCCTTCTGCCCTTGGGTGTACGAATTACGCAAGAAAATGTTCTAGCCGAAGCATCAGGGGAGAGACCAGCCGGCCCCCAGACCATATCGGCTAATCCCTTGCATCTCTGCCACGCACGGAATCGGTTGAAAGTATAATGTTAAAAAGTCTAGTCTATTCGGTGCATTGTTTTCACTGCTATTGTTTATGCTGATTTACCTGGAACTGTGGTCTTGTGGAAAAAACTTGGGCTTCCAACTGAGTCAAGCACGTCTGAGGGAGGTTAGTACTTGGATGGGTGGCCTAAATATTGTTTTCGAATTTTCCTTAGTCCTTTTTCGACTTGAAAATAATAGAATATTTACATAATTTTTCTAGTTTCTCTACAAAGATATATTGTCTTGATCGATTAGAATATTTCTTTTTTTTGTTGTTGTTGTTGTTGTTGTCGTCGTTGTTTTTGTTGTTGTTGTTTTTGTTTCCATTTTCGTCGTAATCTTTCCAAACACTGTCGTATCGTCTATATATCCCATAATAAATCGCGCACCATGTAGAAACATGGTCAGCGGAAGGGGCATGAGTGACATGCGTAATGACTAACTAAAAAGGCGGGAAGATGAACGATCACGAGAAAAAACAACTAACATCAACAAAGAATTTCTTTAAAAAAGCCCTAAAAAACGCCACAAAAAAGCCCCACCAACATGCCTACACAGACTATTAACAGCCTAGGGAACGACATGTTGTCGAAATACAGCTTTTTACTGCAGCCAATGAGAGATTTAACGAAGAATTGGGACATCGATGTGGCAGCTCAACTTGAAGAATATTTGAATGAGGTAAGAAGATACGACGAAAAAAATATTTTATTTTTGGCTTTGATCGCCACAAAAAAACCTCGATCTCTGCCTAATCAAAGTACATATACTAAATCAGCCTTTGGGTTCTTAGTAAGTTGCTTTATCATATAATTATCCATAGAATAACTATGTTTCTCCTTTTCGAAAAACTGATATTTTCACATGTAAAATATCGTTCAATCTGTGTATTTGTATAGGTAATAACACGGTTTCGAGTTCAATTTGGGATTAATTTGCACAAGTGTGTTTTTTGAAGAGTCGAAATCGCACGAGACCGTAGGTCGAGTGCAATTTCAGCCCTTTGAAAAACACACATGAAAAAAATTACAAAAGAAAGAGACGAAAATATGTGTAATATTCGACGCATAAGCTTAATATTTTATGATGATTCATTCGTTCACAACCAACTATATTTACAAAGCAATTTTGACTTGGCTTCACAAATGGAAAAAAACAGAATGGGGTTGAGAATTTGAGCAAAACTATGGCATTATGGGATGTAAGGCTTTGTGATTTGGTCATAGTCAACATGTAACAGTCAAATAGACACAAAAGAAAACAATGAAGTTAAGGTCTACTAAAATGTATTAGTCTAATATCTATTTCACGGGTTTAATGACTTCACTCTAAAGCGCACCTATTTTTCAAAAAACATTGTCGGAGAAAAAAACAAAATAGGTGTTAGTCCCTCTCCCTCTACTCAGGCTACCTCTCTACTCAGGCTACGTCGATGATTTTGCTCCACCGACTAGTCCTGAAATACTTCAGGAACATGCTTTGTTAGAGTGCTCCAGGATTAAGCTCTCTCGTGCGTTCTGGAGTTTAAGCATTGGTAATGTGGTCTATACAGGAATTCTATAAACTCCGTCATGTTGTACGCTATACAATACTAGCACTGATAGATATTTCGAGTTTAAAATGAGTCACACTTTGTTTAGTTGACACATAAATAAATGTGTAGGTGTTCGGAGGTAGCACATTACTCATTGGTAGTGATCTCGATAAAAAGATGTTGGATATATCACCAGTTACTTCAACTTTAAACGTTTTGTTTTTACAGGCATTAGCTACCTCTACTACTATTGTCACAGCATCGTTATAGTTTCTTGTTATTTGGAAAAGACAGTCTCCATGAAGAGTTTTGATTTGTGGTTTTCGACCAAACATGGACGTTTTTGCTAAAGACTTCATTTCTTGTATAGTTAATACATGAGTAGGATTCGTAGATCCATTTTTTGTTTTATTACGATCACAGGCACATAATTTAATGTTCACCGATTTGTCGACACAATCTTCAAATATATTGTACGTAGATATACGTTCAAATGATTTTAACACAGCCCTTCTTTCCTCGGTAGCTACTTCTACTTCAAACACCTCTTCTTGTTCAAGACCGTTAGCTTTCACATGAAGATTGAAACGAGTTAAAGCTCCTGATTTAGTATGGATGATGTTGCGGAATGATGTACCGATGTAACGTCGACAGTTGCCATATCCATTGACTTTCTTACCCTCTGCACCTGAAACGAAGAAAATAGGGTCAGGCCAAGTCAATGAATGTGTTGTGACCGTGAGTGTAGGTTTGCAAAAGCATCGGTCTGTCAACCGGGAGGCAGGGGATTTGAACCATCACTCGGGGCCGTATTAAAATAATTGAGAATGTTCTAGCTTTGTAATTATTTCGGTTTAATGAAAATTGTTTAGGAATCGCGTCTTCTTGGATAAGGACGTTAAATTGGAGGTCTCGTCTCGCCACACTCACACACTAACTATATATTAATCGGGGATGTAAAAGAACAACTGAGGACGCAGGCCGCGACCATCCTCAGTGATAGGCCACACTTACATGAATATATACTAATTACTAACTGCCAACTCTAATTTGTATAGCGCATTTTAACATATTTCACATGGAAAGTGCGCTATATAAATGCGCTATCATCATCATAGTTAACGATTTGACGATGGAATATTACGGGTAGTATCAACAACAGGTCCTCCACATCATAATTAAGTTTATAGAACTGAGAGTGCTATGTCGGATTTACAAGCACGAGGCCGAAAAGATCGAGTTTCTGTACAGCAATTACAGTACAAACTCAAACCCGAAGTCGAGTAACATGAGTAGATTAATCACCAGAGAGGCTGCAGATGTAAGGGCCAGTGGACACGGTCTAACTCAAGCAGGGACTGGAGGAATAGTCCCCTTCACAGTTCCCTGCGCAATGGTAGCCGTGCCTTTGCATCGAAGCAATGCAATTTCCTCCATCAACCCTTTCCCCAAATGGCATCAAAGGGAATATAGTAAAAAAAGCGGTGCTACTTCTATGAAAGCTACTATTAATCATCCTCATACTTGTAAACCGCATCGGTAGCGGTTCGGCTTACTATAAATGATAGGAATTAGAGCATTGAGATGTTAGTGAAATGCGCCAATAAGCACTACATTACATTGCATTGCATTGCATTGCATTGCATTGCATTACAAAGCAAGTATCACAAGTTACAATAGTTTTTTTTTTACCTTCTGAGTATTGATTTTGTATATCGTTATTCAACTTTCCCAAAGCGAACTCTGCTATCCACTGTATCTTAGGTGAATTATCGTCATATTTCTGCTCAGATTCAATACACTGGCATTTTACCAAAGGCATCAATGGAACATCACTACATGTACGACTCGGTGAAATCTCCGCAAAAACACCTGATTCATCAGGATTCTTTGAGTTACGTCTGTTTTGATCATTAATCGACATGATAGCTCGATGAAAATCCAGTACAGTAACAAGACGATTTTGATTAATCGTAAGAGCGTCCATTATGTTCTTGCCTAATATCTCAGCGACTCTATTTGGTACTATCATGAAGGAGAGTGGGTGGTAACGCTCGTAAATACCACTTGTTGTTGAGAGAGCAAATGCTGTTCTTCTGTGTCCATGATCTCCGAAAAAGATCGTCCAAGTTAATGGGTCTCTGAAATACAAGGCAATGGAAATAGATTGATCTATTTACTAAATGAATGAAAGAATGAGTGATAAAATGAATGAATGAAGGAAGGAATTAATGATAGACTAAATGAATGAATGAATAAGCGATAGAATGAAGGAAGGAAGGAAGGAATGAAGGAATTAATGATAGACTAAATGAATGAATGAATTTTCGATAGAATGAAGGAAGGAATGAAGGAATTAATGATAGACTAAATGAATGAATGAATAAGCGATAGAATGAAGGAAGGAATGAAGGAAGGAATTAATGATAGACTAAATGAATGTATGAATAAGCGATAGAATGAATGAATGAATGAATAGATGAAGGAATGAATGGAAGGATGGATGGATGGATATCTGAATGCATCCATGCATGCATGAATAAATGAATGAATGAACGCAAGAAGGAGTGCCCATTTAACCAATGATGGCCTACCTTGCCATCTTGTAAATGAAATCTGCTAGTTCGCCATCAATGTTACTGATTCTTTTACTAGTTTCAGAATGTCCAGTGTTGATATGTAAGTACGAAACAAACGGAGCTGCATTATCTGTAGTCCTTACTCCACTAGCAAACCTCTCGGCGTAACGTAGAAAATATGATCCATAAAATCTACCATTTAAACAAACTTTCTCTGGATCACCAAAAGGATTTGTTTTTCCATATTGTTGAAGAACTTGACAAGAGAAATACGTATTTCCAAAATGGTCGATGTTGTTCTTGCCAGCTTTTTCTTTATACTGCGCCCACCTTTAGAAATAAAAAAGAAATGTCAGCACTATCATTATGACACCACATCACAGCATGCAATACGCATCACCATTCGATTTTTAGGGGGAGGTGGGGGGGGGGGGGGGGTTGAGAATTTTGTCCTAGCAGGATGTTTCATTCTTTGTCCTCAGTTGTGCACGAATTTTCGATTTCCAATTTGCACGATATTTTTTCTTTGGCACTTTTGCATTGCACGAATTTGTTTTGCTGTGTGAGGCCTCGTACAAGGCAAGGCAAGGCAAGGCAAGGCAAGGCAAGGCAAGGCAAGGCAAGGCAAGGCAAGGCAAGGCAAGACAAGACACGACACTTATAAACATATTTACATTGGATTGCTGCCAATAAAAAAATTTAATAATTCAATGAATAATATATATTGACTTCTGGTTTATGATATCAGCGATTGTTAATAACTTGTTTCATCTTCGAAGCTAGTAATAAAGTCCAGCATCTCCTCTTACGCACTCTTTTCTTATGTAATCATTTGCAGATAGCTTTTTCTTAATTATTCCCTTCATCATTGAGTCGCTTAAGATGAGAATGGGTAACCCTTTCAAATCTGAATTTTCAGGATGAATTTGAATTGCAGTTGAATTAGCAGAGTTCTCCATACCAATATATCATATAATATATATTTGTATCAATAACTATTACTACTAATTAATAAATATTAATAAATACCTTTCTGCAGTAGGGGAGCTAGTGCCACTAATCTTGATATCATTTAACAGTGTTCCCCAGGAGTCATACCAGCAGAGATCGTCCTGGAATATTGTCTGGTATCCTTGTTTCTGGAAATGACCATACATGACATCCATTCCAACATTGGGTTGTTCGACTTGCTTCTTGCCATCCGCCTTCTTACCTATAAAGAATACGAAGGGAGAATAAGTCCTGGTTCACACTAGAGCCACACAATGCCACAAAAACCCATAACGATGTACAGTCAATGTCATTAACGTTTTCCACCAAAAAAAAAGACATTTACACATTTAGTTATTTAGACATTTAGACTAAAAGAAATATCACGTGTTTCCTCGAACGTTCTGGCATAAAACAAACGCTGAAATACAATTCTCCATCTTAAATCCTCACTAAATGGTCGGGGCATTGTGGATTTTCAATTCACGAGTTGAATTTTACATTTAAAGCTCAGGCTAACGCACACGAGGCAAAGAATACATAATGAAACACGTGATATTTCTTTTAGTCTAAATGTGTAAATGTCTAAATGTGTAAATGTCTTTTTTTCGGTGGAAAACGTTAATGACATTGACTGCATGATCATGCATTGGCAGATACAGGATTTTGCCAAAGAGGGCGTTGTCACATTAAGGTGGCGGAATATGAAAATTATTGGAGAATAAAATTTCAAGTCTATCGCTCTCATGGGGAAGGGGGTTGCAACCCCCACAACCCTCCCCCTAGATGTGCCCCTGACGTGACAGGAAAACACTTAGTGTCGATGCACGCCAAACTATACAAGCTATGATCGACAATACACCATTCCTATAAAACCAAACCCCACAAGCACCTAATATTAAAATAACAAAAATATATGATAATGAAATATTAAAAACATAAACTAACCCTAAGTCCTTACCTACAAAAAATCCAGAGAAAAAAGTTCTAATATTTTCAAATGTATCAGTACCAACGCTTTGAAAGACTTCAAAGTCCAATACTGTGGCTGGAATATCTTCATTGTAGACCAAGTCCCTAAAAGCGTTTATAGATTTATTCATCATACGATAGAAATGTGCTCGCGAGACTGAATCCAAAACTACTACATTGATGTTGATTTTCCTCTTGTCTTTTGTGTCCTTTTTCTTGAGGAATAACTGTGGTGGAAACACAAGTACTTGAAGAATACTGCCACACTTCATAAAACAGAAAGTATCTCCTTCTTTTAGCGTAGCTTGTACAAATGACCAAACTTTATCAGTGTTAAAAGGTGTAATAGAATTCCATGTTGTTATGTGACCTTCTTTTAGGTCTCTTCTTCCAAGAGAAACAGTCTCACCGCCACACACTTTTGATGAACATTCAAGCTTAGTATCGTTTTTAAACCAGCAAATGTCTTGATATTGCTTTGTTGGGCATGTTTGGGTTTCAATGGGATCTCTGGGACTCCTAAAATGTTTGTTGATTGTCTCACACGCGCTTTTATCTGGCCTGTACGAGGGAAAAGAATATTTTATTAAAAATGCGTCAGAAAAACGTACAAAAACATTTTGAAATCACAATGTGTTAAGAGTTTAAACCCTATTGGACTGAATGTTCTATATGGTTTCCATAATAACATTTCAAGGTGTGCTGATGAAAGGCTGCCCTTTTCAGTTTGGATACTACATGCACATTGTTTGGTCAAGAGCTGAGTTTAGCAATTAAATAAATAGAGGATATTACATGGGCGCGCGGAGATACGAAATTTATCTTCGAGTGTTGAAAAGATCTCTCACGAGTGAGCACAGCGAACGAGTGAGAGATTTTCAACACGAGAAGATAAATTGCGTATCTCCAAGCGCCCGTGTAATATTCTGTTTATTATATAATTATCCATAAAATCAACTAAGCTTTTCATCATTATAAAAGGTAATAAGCAATAAGCTTTTTATTATTATAAAATGTTTTTATTTATAAACTAATTGCTTAAATACACATGGTGACGATATTTTCACATATGAAAATAACATGTTATTTTCACATGTGAAAATATCAGTTTTTCGAAAAGGAGAAATATAGGTATTTTATGGATAATTATATGATAAGTAATATTATCAACTATTTACAACAGGTGATCTCGCCGATTACTATTAACCAATCAGATTGCGAATTGAGCTTCAAGTTAAAAATCAATCCCATGCATCTTTGCACGCTGTCATTTGCAAAAAAATCCAAAATGGCTAATTAATAAGTACAACAAAAACCAATCCAAAACACACATTTTCAAGCAAAATCACATTTATTGGCAAAAAAACATATAATAAATGCATTAGAATTTCGTTCAAACCTGTCCATAGCAAATATTTGACACTCAAAGTAGAAATATTCCACAAAATATGTGCCTTCTTCCAATGTGTTTTGCACAAAACCACACAAACAACTTACGATAACTCTGCTAAATTTGGCCAATTCTTCTTAGTTATTCAATTCTCTAAGTGTCCTTTCGAAACATTATTGGATAGCCAAGTGTTAGTAAACGAAACAATTCCTATTGACGTTTTTTTAAGGAAATAAAGTACTCGCACCGAAACGAAAAACAGAGGAAAGGGCGCCCGCGGGGGTATATGGGATTGATTATTAACTTGCAGAGAAAATCATGCATTGCATGCGTTCCGAGATCACCTGGAATGTGACAAATTGAAAAGCAATCCGTATAAATAAACGATGTATCTGCTAAACTAGTCGTAGTACTGTTTCAAAAGGTAGGTCTCAAGAGCGGATTTAAATGATTCTAAAGTCGAGCTCTGTTTTAAGGGTTCCGGCAGTTCATTCCACAGAGTACGTTTTAGTCTTAGTAAACGGTATGGAGAGGAGAGGGCGAGGGGCGCATCCAGGATTTTGTTAAAGAGGGGGTTGTCACATTAAGATAGCAGAATATATAATTATTGGAGAATGAAATGTCAAGTCTATCGCTCTCATAGGGGTGGTTGCAGCATCCCACGTCCCTTCCCTGCAGCCCCTGTTACAGATTTTTTTTTTTTTTTTACTCACGTGTAAGGTTTACATGCACTTGGTAGTTCATTTGTTCCATTCTCTGGAGGTGTTAATTTGGAATAGTGGCATGGATACATATCGGGAAAACCACCTGCAGGATAAAGCACAGATTAGTCAGATAACAGTAGTTCAACATGTGATCTGAGAGTTGTATGAACATAGATAATATTCGAATCAGAAACTCAAAAAGCGATTGAAACCAGCCATTTCTGATATTTAAGTATGCTCCTCTAGTATGATATTGGCTAGCCTCCTTTGCAGCCGTTCTTAAGCAAAAACTAATAAGAAGGGGATTGAAGTTACATGTAACCTTCATACTTATACTACAATAATAATAATATTCAAACCTAATTAGCATATTTCTGATACCATAATTTTTCGGTTGTCTCATTTAGCTTGTTTATAAAATGCCCATGTCAGATGGTGCTACAAATCAAACATATCACTCATTTTCTTGGGTTTTTAGGGGTGATTTTATGTGTCTTTTACTTAGTTTGTAAATTCGTTTTGGAAGCATGAAAGTTAATTATTTGAGAAAAAGTATAATGCACGGCTAGTGTGCCTTTCAAACCCCTTATAAAGTTTCTGATTGAAGGAACTCCAGGAAAGATAAATTTTCACAAGAAATGTTACATGTAGAATCACAATTAATGGTACTTACTGTAATTAAATTTTAAAGTATGAGATACAGAATAGAGAAAAACAATAGCAAACACAAAAGCATTAGACACAAGGAAGAACTCTTTCTGAAACAAAACAGACAAACATAAGTTACTGATCATCACCACCATTTTCATGGTTACATTAAAGACCTTAAGCATGAGGGAGGACGAGAGGGATGACGACGACAAGTTTCAACTTTATTTTTGGAAAACAAACGTGCAATGAGTCATTTTTTGACAAAACGTATACAGTGTCGATGCAAAATTCTGAAGATGCAATCCTTACCTCACAGAAAGACTCGGGGCACATGCACATCAACGAAGTTTATGGCAACTCGTTGTCGTCGTCGACTCTCGTTTTTATGCTTAAGGTCCTTATTATTAAAGGTATGACCAGTTATAATTTATTTACATCATTATGGGAACCTTCTTACTAATCATGGGAACCTTCTTACTAATCAACATTAAATCAAACTAAAAAAACAAACTAGTCTTTTTACAAGTAATCGTCTAGAAAAACTGATCCAGCGTCTATGTCTTATAAGAGGAATAAGTCACTGAAATAAAAAGATTTCTTAGTTATCATAGACTAGCAAAAATTCTGAAAAGAGATTATTTATTAACTGACAGGGCAATTATTCAATACTTCTGCTGGTCATACTTTATAGGAGTTTGGATCTAACCATGTTCATTTTACTTACTAATCTAGTCAGTTGAAACATTTTGCTGTAAATTATGTCACTCTACACAGTCATACAAACAATGTGCTCTTCTTTTCAGTATTAAACCTACAACAAAGAAATATGAAAAATCAGTTTTGTAGAGTAACTGTTATCATAGTTAATGGAGCAGAATGGTTTGGAAACTCCATGGAACAAAGCTATTGTTTTGCGTTTGAGGTTGAACCGTACCATCACGTAATACTCACTCGTGCAATACTGTCCGTGCACAATGAACCAAAGCAAGTATGGCTAAAAATACTGATTTCCTTATTATTTTCATGTATGAACATTTTTGCCACGGTGAAAACTTTTATTCGATGACTACAAACTATGCGGATAAACATTTCCGTGCAGATACAGTTAAGTTACCACTGACGATAAGTAAGAAAGCATGAAAGAAGAAGATCTTCACATATGATTAACTAACAAATAATAACTAATAAAATATCTTTAGACGTTTTTTTAGGGAAAGAAACTTCTGAATACTATAAAAAAACGAAGCAACTTTTCCTTCTCTGTACATGGTCAACGTCATACAACAATGGATAAAGTCGAACAAAAACAGAACAATAGGTTTTCCAACCATTCCGCTCCATTAACTCTGCTGTTATACAAGATGACCCTGAATTCAAGAAGGCAAGGGAAGCCTTGAAAGCAAAACAGAAAGAACTAAAAAAAAACAAGGATTTAGCGATAAGCCGAGAGCTACTACAGCCCTGCCAGACGAGGAAATAAACATTCTTTTTGAGTCCAAGTAACACCAGCAGTGTCAAGAAATTTCGACGAGTTATGACCATCGTGTCAGATAGCAGTCAAGAGAACGAGTGAGCAATAAACTTGAGAGTTTCAGTCTATCATAGACTACTTTTGAGAGTTTATAAAACTTGAAATTTAATATTCTTCACCATATATACCGTGGTACTTTTCGTTACACGATTTTCTGTTTGAAAAGTTAGAACTCATGTATTATTGTTATACTGAAACTTTTTCACGTTCAATCTGTGTATTTAGGCAGAGATAACTAGCTAAAAACTAGTGTGAGCTGCGTCGGTGTTTCTAACGAAACAGAATGATAAAAGGGTAAATTTAACACCGTGAAAAGATGAAAAAACTTACTGACGTTTCGACGCTAGTCCTTCGTCGGAGTAAAAGAGAGAGAGGTGGTAGAAAGGAGAGCATAGTTATTATTACAACGAACAAGACAAAAGAAACCAATGAGAACAAGGTAGGCAAGGAAACGACTGTAAGAAATAATCAAAATACAAAAGAAAGGGCTAATTAAAAGCAAAGCGTCCATTAATCCCGTTGGGACTAAGAGTGCCCAATAGGTGAATAGGCCTCATGTCTTTGGTCTTGCGATAATCCTTGTTGCCGTTAATCAAAGAAAGACCGAAAACAATGAAGTCAGAAAGAGAATGTGCGTAATAGCAATGTGGTTAGACGTCTATCGAAAAGATAACTGAATAAATTTTTCTTCACATACTCGAACGAATGGTATTTCTTTTTTCTCGGGCTCCGAAGGATTATAGTTTTAGACGACTTATGCGCCTCAGTGGCTGCAGCAGCGTATTTTTTCGCTCTCTCATGAAAATCGTTTTTTTCCCCTTAAATTCGCCGAAATTTCTACGTTAAACTTGCTGTGGTTTATCCTGTATGGTTTTAGAAGCTTGCATTGGCTTAACGGAAAATACATTGCTCTTTACTCTTCTTATTTAATTTTGGGTCTACGTTTGTCCAACTGTGGTGTGCTCACTCAACCAAGTATGTTTGGGACTCGGTTGTTTTATGGTTCTTGTGACTTCGAGGGTTTGGATTCGCTTCTACGCAGCTACGAATTGACAAGATTTTTACATCAGTATGTTCGTGGTCTAGGGATTCTTAAACCGTTCCGTGGATGCCGTGGTGGAAAAGCAAAGAAATTACATGTGGATACAAGCAAATTAAATATTCAAGTTAACACCTCGGCAAGTCCATTGATAACTAAATCAGCCACTGGTGATAACTAGTAGAGGACTAGCGTGGACTGCGTCGGTGTTTCTGAATAAAACAGCAAGAACTTGTAGAAAATAAAGTGACCAATGAGAAATAAGCATATGAAGAAATTAAAGAAAACAAAAACGCCTTAGTATTTATTCACCCCTTCTCATCTTTTCTTTGCACTTACTCCGACGAAGGACTAACGTCCGAAACGTCAGTTTCACAAAGCTTTTTACGGGGATTCAATTTATCCACAAGTTCCTCTGTACAAAAATATAAACATCACGCCTCTGCTCCACTAATTCAGCTAAGCTTTAGTTCCTGGAATTCGAGATCTATACGTAATAAATCTGCTATTTTTCAAGATTATATTTGTGACAGGAGAATCGATCTTGCTGCACTTACCGAGACCTGGCTAACTACTGATGATGCAACGGTTAGAGTTGAATGTACTCCTTCCAGTTATATAAGATGGTGGACTGCCAGCGTAAGTCCAGTCGTTGTGGTGGTGGTACTGCTTTGGTTTATCGTTCTGAATTATCGATCATACAGATTGGCGCTAGAGAAAAGCCTTGATTTTAGTTTACTGCCAAGTTTACTGTCTCAAGCGATAATTCTAAAGTTAGACTTCTTATTGTGTGCCGCCCATCATATTCGGAGAAACATTCTGTCTCGATAAGCCAGTTCATACTTTAAGAATCGTTTCCAGTGCGCATGCGATTTTATCCCGAATGTCTTACTTTCTTTTGTTTAATTAACGACAAAAGAAGGTTTAAGCAAAAGAAGGTAAGGGATTCGGGATAAAATTGAGAAATAGACAAGAGGGAGCTTACCTTGCAGGATAATTGTATTTCTCCGAAGATATACCAGATATAGGGAGAAATTATGACCTCATTATGCGAGCTTCATCGCGCATGCTCAGTAAGACCACTCTTCAAAGACCATTGTTATGCAAAGTAATAAGTATGAATAGGAGCCAATCGAAAGCAATCTTCCTCTTCTTCTTTAGTGAAGAAAATAGCCATAAATTAAAGAATTTTGGAGTCTCTATTCAAACCGAAATGCCGAATCCAGGAGCAAGAAGGTTTAAGTTGGGAGGGATTATTGAATGGATACTACCATTAGGAGGTCAGGGTGGGACCTGAGGTGGTCATAACTGCTCCGTATATCTTCGGAGAATTACAATTGATCCTACAAGGTAAGTTACCTCTTGTCTAATTCTCAATTCTCCTCATCTTTCTGTACTCCGCATTATGACCTCATTATGCGCTGTTCAAAGCGAGACGACAAAAGGAATAACATGAACTTTTTATTTCCCAATAAACGATTGTACTCAAAATTCATTTTCAAACATCTGACAACTAGGAAGGGACAATAACATAGAATTGGAGTCTAATTGAAAACCAAGGTTAACAAGGCGCGTCGATGGGACGGGGCAAGATTTATTGAGATTGACTTTAAATCCAAAGCTTTGCTCGTTTGACCTTTGGCATTTGTATTGAGTCAGGACGTCTCTACATGCTTTCAGCCAAAACCTGGATGGAATTGGTCAGCTCGGAAGTGCCGAGAGCTTCATTCAACTTATAAACGTCTTCGGAGGTGAAACGTGGTTTTGTCTCGGAGGCATTATCTCGTAAAATTTCTTGTCTGTCGTGAACAGGATCGTCTTGTAAAAGAGTATTTTCCTCATGGACAACAAGAAAAGCAGTACCATCAGTATAAAACCCGGGGGGGGGGAGTACTCCGCCAGAATTTGGGTAGGGGTGTTCCGCTGGGATCCTGAAAGGGGCACCCTGTTTATGACAAAAAAACCCAAATTTGTAGACCTTGTTTATGACAAAAGATATAATTAATTGCACTGAGTTCCTGTTTCAATTATCATGTCATCTCGCGTATCGTTTTTTTACGACCATAATAACCAGTTTCAGTCAATACGAAAGTAGAAACCCTGAATATGACAGGAAACTCGGGAAGAACTTCGAACTTGAGTGAAATTGCATACCCTGTTTATGACAAGAAGCTCGAAAAAGCATACCCTGTTCAGCGGATCATCCCCGTATAGTCCGTATATTGGAGTACCGCCCCCCCCCCCCGGGATAAAACCAAAGGTAAGATTAAAATTGAGGAAGAAACTTAAAAAGTTTCCAAACGGCTAAGAGATGGTCTGATACCTGTGAGACTTCGTGCACGAAAGAAGAAGAGGAAGATTGCTTTCGAATGGCTCCTATTTATACTTGTTAATTTGCATAACAATAGTCTTTGAAGAGTGGTCTTACTGAGATCGACGATCGACCACCATGACGTGCTTCTTCGACGCCTTCGGTTCTCTCTTGGTCTCTCTGATAATGCCGCATTAACTTGGTTTCGTTCACACCTTTCTGAACGTTTCCAACATGTTGTAGTGGTGGTAAACGCACTAATTTAAACTAAACTAAACTAAATATGTATGTTCAAACAGATGGTGTGCCGCAAGGCTCTTGCCTGGGTCCACTTCTTTTCTGTATTTATACCAGTCGTCTCTGCGAGATTGTTAGCCATCACTTACCGCAAGTGCATTGCTATGCAGACGACACTCAAATTTACCTTGCATTTAAACCAGATAATAACATCTCTTAAGATCTGGCTATCAGCACCATGGAAGCCTGCATAAAGGACCTGAGACGTTGGATGATTGAAGACAAATGCACGCTTTGCGCGCGTATTTTTATTTTTTGTCGTCGGCTTCAAAACGCCATCGCCATTATGATTGGTGGAATTCATCACGTGCCAATCCACAGCTTTTCTGACCACATTTGGACCACGCATGTGTTGATGTACATCGCTTCATTGTTCAGTGATTGTAATATATTAGATCAAACTAATAACTTGGCTGTACATGTATATAATGATGCAGTAGTTACAATAATTACCACAAAAAACATCAGATCTCGTTATTCAAAGTATGTTTATCACAAATCATAGAAAGAGTAATTCATATCACTTGCATGAAAGCTATTGTGGTATACAAGCTAGTGGTCCAAATATATATCTCACATGTTGAATTGAATAAAAGCTGTCGTAAACTGGCAAGTTTTTATTGTTGTTTTTTTCGTAGATTAACGTCTCATAATAATTCAAGTGACCATCTCCATCGTATGTGTAACCGAGAAAAAACTAAGAAGACCGACCATTGAGGATTGGAAAACGAATCGATCTAAGGGACAGACCATTAGATACTTGATGGGGGGAGGGGGGGGGGGGAAGGTTGCGTAAATCCCCCCAAAAAATATCGAGCAAGCACTTAAACCTCAAAAAGAAAAGAAAAATCGTGCAACCTCTTCTGCTAGAAGAAAAATATCTAACTGTACGAAAAAAATAACTTGCAAGGGTTGAGCCAAAATAATAAATAGACAGACAGACAAACAGACAGACATATTTTATTTAGCATTTTGCACATAGTTGCACATCAACTTAGTTCCAAATAAGTTACGAGTATATACGTATGTTTATGCGGTATGCGCATAATATCTATATAGCTCTTATTAACCGAGTGCGAGGTCCGTACCTTAAGTTATGGACCGAGTTTTTTCCACTGCCTTATGGCCCAAGCGCGTAGCGCGCGGGCCATAAAAAAGTGGAAAAAACGAGGATCCATAACTTACGTTACGGACCGAGCAAACGAGGTTAATAAGATATTTATTATATGGCAAGGCATTGAGATTAAAAAGAGGCGAAGCAACAAAAAGCAAAGTTAACAGCGCATGTCAAACGAGAACTGCATTGGAAGGGCTTTCTGTACGTGCTACAAGTCACGTATGTTTGAGTCGCTCAAAAAGAGAAGTTTTAGTTTACTTTGAAAGAATTTAGCAATAGCTTAAAGTTTTATGAAATACTAGTTAACAAAAGCGTGGCTTTCTTTTGCAAAACATGTAAATGCAAAGCAAAAAAAGGCATCAAAAGAAGACCTCAAGAACTCAACATGAGATTGAGAAGAAAACTGTCGTACTTCAAACTTCAAGCTATTTACAACCAAGATGAAAAATACTACAGCCTTCCGCTTGTTTTCCTGCCTTTTATTGAGGAAAAAACTCAAAAAAACTGTCTCCAGAAATGAATGAGAAGCTTTGATAAATTACGGCTCGCTGAACATGGATAGTTTTCGTCAATTTTCAACGTTTTGACTGTTTGAAGCAGGCCGCCATATGCACAATGGCTGAAGTCATGAAGACGGCACACTTTCGACTCAATTAAAAAAGGTACTGCCAACTCTCCTGTCTAAAAATGCATTCAAATTCAAGTGGGGGTGAAATATTACTGAAATATGGAAATACTTCAAGATGGATGAGCCTAGAAAACTGCTTAAAACGTTTACCAAAGAAACTACTGGCTTCTTCACCCGATCGATTCAGATAAGTTCAAACTGGACGATGTTAGCTCACTGAAATAACAAATTTACGCTAATTCTACTTGTAAACCTATCTTTATTTCATTTACTGAATTAGCCGCTGTTCACCACCCTTTAGTTCGTAGTTTGACTTAGTTTTAGCTTTAGCATAGTTAGTTTTTCTAGTTTTTTCTAGTCGTACAAAATCGCTCAACTAGTGCCGTGTAGAGCCTTGATCGAAAGAGTTTCGTTTGTATGAAAGAGTTGTCGCTTGTTTGATAAGTTTTACATTAAATGCCAGTGACTCTCAGTTATCTTTAATTATTTATTGAAGGTTTCCCGACGATTTTCATCCAGAAATATATATTTTTTGATAAAGATTTGAATGTTTTAAAAGGTCATAAGTACGTACACTCGGTGAACCATTTCATTTTTCGGTCCGTACCGTAAGTTATGGACCGCAAATAGACCAATCATAGCGCATGAAATTACCTTGCCATATAATAAATTCACATATTCCACACATACACATCATACGTACATATATATTCTGTATATATAAATGTTCATATAATTTTTTCGATATATTAATTGCGTTACTAATACTAATCATCTTTATACAGTATTACAAAAGTATTGATTTTTATTTGTTTTGTTGTTGTTGCTTTTCTTCACTACGCAGAGCAAAACAATATTAAACGTGTTTTGCTGCAGCTGGTTGTAAAATATGGAGACGGGATCTATCAACCTCAGAAACAAATGGTACTCCGTAAGAGAGCTATTTATACTATTTTGCATAATAAATTCTTCTCTAAGTTTAGAGTATAGAGGGCATTTAATTAGGAAGTGTCTTTCATCTTCTATTATATCAGTACAATGAAAGCACTTCCTTTCCTCTACCTTCTTGTAATTAGAGTATCTGCCTCTTTCAATTTCTAAGTCATGGTTACTTGTTCTCAGCTTAGTTAAGGCTCTTCTAAGATCAATTTTTTTACATTTATTAAGTAACCTTCTAACATATAACTAACTTTGAAGAGGCGAAATATCATGCAAACGAAATTCTGAAAGATGATAAAGTGTTCGAAATTCCAGTATGTAATGATTTACTAAACTACACAGATAATCAAAAATTTGGTGTTTCGTGCAATGATTTCTTTGAATGGCATCAAATACTGTCACGAAGATGGAATGGCCAAAGAATCATCAAAGAAATCAAAATAAGTAAAAGGCTAGAAATTGAGATCACGGTGGCTGGCAATCGAGTATGGCGCGCGGAATGGCTCAAAATTGTCATTTCGTTCGTAATTGAATATTTGTTTGTCAATTACGTTACTTCGCTTGAATGTGTACATTTTTCAGTCAAGGGCGGATCCAGCTAAAAAATTTTAGGGGGGGGGGAGGGGCTAATTGAGTTTCTTCCGTCAACACAACGAAAAACAATATAAAGAAGCATGGTATTTTTTGCTGAAGGGGGGGGGGGGGGGGGCTTCAGCCCCCCTTTGCCCCCTCCCCCCCCCCTGGATCCGCTCTTGTCAGTGCATTGCATTACGTACGCACGTTTTCATATGTTTTCTTTGTAAATAAATGCTTATAAAAATAGTTCAACTGCGAAAATTCGGTCGATTTACAAAAGCTCTGTCAATCACAAAAACTTGGTCAATCGCAAAAACCCGGTCAATTGCGAAAATTCGGTCAATTACAAAAACTCTGTCAATCACCAAAACTCTGTCAATTACAAAAACTCTGTCAATTCAGCAAAAACTCGGCCAATCGCCAAAACTCTGACAATTCAGCAAAAACTCTGCCAATCGCCAAATCTCTGTCAATTCAGCAAAAACTCTGCCAATCGCCAAAACAGCCGGACTAAAAGGCAGAATAACTGAATTTATTTTCCTTCGTATACTCGAACGAATGATATTTCTTTTTGAGAGTGAATTTACGCTGAAGTCATAATAAGCTATTTTGTTACATTTTGAAGGAATTATTTTAGATGGATAAACATTAGTTATTAAATAGACTCAGGTGAGCAGGTGCCTTAATCAACGATTCACTAAAGTACTAGTTATAATTTCAGGTGCCTTAATCAACGATTTACTAAAGTACTAGTTATAATTCCAATTAAGATTAACGAAACTACCATTCCTAAGATAACCAATGAATAATTTTTACTATCGAAATCGGGGGAGAAATGCTATCTTAATCCCTAATGTTGATTCTGCTTGATTAAATTGAACCTATAAATTGAATGACGAAAAATTGATAGTATGGTTAAAGAAGCACGCGCACCGCATTGGTTGATTCCTCTGTGTGGACACAACAAACGCCAGTCACTTAGACACCATTTTAATACAGGCTGGACGTCGTACGTCATTAGGTTCAAAATGACAATGCTGAAATTACGTTCTATTGTTTTGTTGTTCCCAAAGCGAATTATTAATCTCTTGATGCAAATTTAGCGAGTACATAATTAACACCAGAAGAGCCCGTTGCTACCATATCTTCAAAGACACGGTTTAAGTATCACCAGCAAACGAAGCTGGAAAGTTTTGTCCAAACGCAATGAGAATTTTCGAGCTATTTATAGGTTAGTATTGACTCTCTGTCAAAGTAATCTGTGTTCAAACCAAATTTATAGATTGTCCAGGATTAATATTTGCTTACTGTTTTATTCTAGCTATCTTCCTCGGGACTATACTTGAGAATTCAAGTGCTTCAAACGTCTCAGCCTCCTCAAATGTCTCACAAGTTAGTTCAAAAGCTTATTATTCCGATGTTCCAAATTTTCTCAAAGACGACTTTACATTTTCTAGACTATTTTTTACATCACGACGAATATTTCTTGTCCAGAAAGCTCCGCTTACGTCAAAAAAGTTTGTATGGCAAAGAAATGAAAACGATAAGACAGGAAAACTTGGAACAATTTGTTTTCTGTTTCTAAAATAAATTTAGAACCAACAAAGTAAAGTTTTTGCCTTTTCTTGCATTGCGCTTATGTTATACACTCCATACGCAAATAATGGCTTTCGCGGGAATTGATCTTAACATCGAAGATAAATATTAGAATAAGAAAGTAAATGATCAAAAAAAACTTTAACTGTTTTAAGTACTGTATTGGTAAACAAGAAGGCACTTTGTTTGTAAATCAAAACTCGCAATTCCAGGGAAAGAGTCTAGTTTCTTCCTGTTGCATTGAATCAGTCCATCCAATTATTGTTAGCGCAAACTGCGGCGTACAAGATGTTTCAGCCATTTGGATTTTTCCTTTTTCGAAAACATTGGCACGAAATAAAGATTTTGACTGTCATCCGATTTAGTTGAAAATATGAGTTGACTCTCACGAAAGTTGAGTCTTCAAGTCTCTGTGATTGCGAATACTAGAGCTGGGAAGAAAAAATGCGTGGTTTACAAATACAAACCTGCATTACCTAGAGGAATCATTACGAGTGATTTAGGTGAAGTAGATTGACCGAGCTTAAAGGATTACAAGACAGTTTTGAATCTTTAACTGAGTTACGAACGGACTCGCTTTAAAAAGATTTTGAAAGGCTTTATTTAAGATTAACTGAATTACGCTTATTGCATCAATGAAACCATTTTTACAAAATTCCAGCATGGAAAGAAATCTGGACAAGAGGTGACTACTAAGTTTTTCTTATGCAATCCTTTCATGTTATGCAACAACAGCTTTTTTAAATGTGAGGTTTTATATTTTATATTTCCCGAAAAGTTTTCAGTTTTTTAAATTTAATAAATTTTGAACTCGTAGTAGGATTCGATTTGTCTCAAACACCATGCCAGCAGTGAGAGTATTTTTGTCTAAGTACTACAGTTATTTCGTATCGTTATCGAATAAGAAGTCCATTGTTGCAACAGAAACGAGAGGATTAAAGACTATTTCGTGAATTTAGTACTTAAAAAATTTTTTTTTTCAATTTTTGCGTCAACCCTTCTTTTTCTTGAAGGCGTTGTGTTTCATTGTTTTCGTTGTTGTTTACTCGTAATTCCGAAAGTTTATTTTTGTGCTTTTTTAGTCAATTTAGTAGTTGACGCTCTAAATGTACTAGCAACGGGACCATCAACAAACCAGTCACCATGACAACCACCAAATATTTATCGCTAATTACAAAAAACAATCATTGGTCTATTGTTATGCTAATATTCCAAAAACAAGGCGGATTGCAAATGTATGGTTTTAGCATCTCGAGTATTTGCACAGATACTTCCACTAAAAAAAACTTTTAAAATATTGATTGACTCCGGCGAAGGACTAACGTCCGAAACGTCAGTTCCTATTTTCACTACGGTGTATAACTTATCAATCTACGATAACTGTTTAAAAATACCGTTTGATTCAAGACACATGCCTTCCTCGTTTTTTCGCCAGAGTCCAAGAAATTATCTTTATTTCGATTTCAAAACCTTTTTTGCAGTTGAAGTTTATGTTTTTCTTAGTAAAAAACTTGCATGTAATATGTACAATACTACATTCCATTCGGATTATCTTTATACTAATACTATAAAAGTAACACTAAAAAATTATCTTTCCTAGATGCTTTTCCTTGTATGTCCATGCAAGCAGAGGTTTAGAATTAATTCTTCTTCTTTTGGACATGATATTATACCCAAAACATTACTTTATATAGCCGTCGCTTTTATATTCTTTCATAAAAAAGAGGCGGAATTAATCAATTAAGTTTTTTTCTCCCATGAGCAAGACATACCCAACAATTTTTGTAGCAATTCTGTTTTTTAGCTATTTCTTATCTAATTGGAATCGTGATAATGTAACCGGCGGCAAGGCGCTCAGCTATGAATCAGATTGCAAGTGGTTTTGACAAAAGAATTTATTGAAAAATTCACACAACTTTACAATACATGAAAAAAAAACGGGAACGAGATTACAGGATATCTCTAATGAAAACAAGAAAAATATTTACAATGAGATAAAATAAATTTGTAGCTTATCTAAATAGCTAAAAAGTTATGAATAAAATACAGTTTTGCTAGATATAACTAGAAACGGAAATACGTAAATTACGTCACAGGTAATTTGAATATTGCATACTGATTAGCAGTGTTTACAATACGCGAGTGAAAATTACTAGGTTGCAAAGTTTAATGTACAAGTCGGTAAACCGTTTAAAATGAACTAAACCAATGGAAAAAAGCAATAGGAAAAATTGACTAGAGGTTAACTATGGCTTTAGGTAAGTATTTTAACCTTTGTTTATGACAAACTAAGAATTACACGGTTTACTGAACACGCGGTCGCGACAATGACCTTGAGTGTAGCGCCAGCGAGCCCGTTGTGCCCGCGGACATTTGTGCCTGTCATGCGCGCGCGCCCGCGCCAGTGAGGCCTGTTCATTACTGTTGTTATTGGTCGGCCATCTTGCGACTACGTTTCATTATTAAAGCTTGTTCATTCGTTTACGTCGTTCGTCGTGTTTACTGGCGTGGTGGCAGCGATTAAAGGACCCACGAACAACAGTATAAATACAACGATCAATAGCAGAAGTCTCGTAACGAGCCAACCTGTACGGTGGTTGGAAAACGAACAGCAAGAAACGTACACAAGAGCTTACGAAACACATTCACACGGCCTCATCAACAATCACCCAAACCATCGACTCCAAAAATGACTTCAACAAGAGCACCAAAACAATGGACACTGACTAAAAACGAGACAATCACTTCCTTCGAAGCATGGAGACAAAACCTACAGTATACATTATCTCTCGACGTAAATTTCGCATCCTTCCTTGGTGATACCGTGACGTGGCTAAAGAAATCTCGAGGCCCTCTAAGAGGCTTTACTGATGACGGTGAAGCAGTCCCTGTCGCTAGACGTCGAACAGCACAGCAAAAGTGTACCCATCTGGAGTTGATGCTTGGCCAAATCGCTAATTATTGCCCAGTTATCTCTAGAAATTCAATTGTCAAGAACTCAACATCTATCAACTCCATCTGGCAAATGATTCGCATGCATTATGGGTTCCAGTCCACCGGAGCACACTTTATCGACTTTAATAACATTAAACTGGAACATGACGAACGCCCAGAAGACCTCTTTCAACGACTGATGTCCTTCGTCGAAGACAATCTCCTCATCGCTAATGGCAATATCACCCACCATGGCGAGATTATAACCGCCGACGAGGAATCAACACCCAGTCTTGAAAATATGATCGTTCTCACCTGGCTTAGACTAATCCACCCGGACTTACCAAACCTCGTAAAACAACGATATGGCACGGAACTTCGCTCCAGAACCCTCGCATCGATAAAACCAGAAATCTCCCAAGCGTTGGACTCACTGCTTGACGAACTACGCACAGCCGCTGATTCTAAGATACTACGCGCTACAGCGTCAAAATTTAGATTCCCTGCCTCACGTGAACCAAACAAATTGCCAAACAGTCGCCGCCCAACGACTTCCAGACGCCCCAGGTCATGCCCACTATGCAAAGAAGCAGGCCGCGCAGATCAACAGCATTTCCTAAGTAAGTGCCCTTACTTACCTCCTGAGGACAGACTCTTCCTCGCCAAGACTCGCTCGACAACCAACTATGAAGAGGAAGTAGAAGAAGACGACGATAACCTAGATCTGTACGCACCTGATCAAGTTGACAGTGAAGCGTCAGCCCTTCCGTCCGCACGTTCCATCTCCCGAAGGGTCAGCACCAGAAGGTCACCCCTACTCAACGCCTTCTATCGACAACACCCAGTGAGGCTGACCCTCGACACCGGCGCCGAAACCAGCATGATTAAAGCGTCCGTTGCCCAGACACTTGGTCTTACCGTCGAAAAGTCTTCCCAACAAGCATTGCAAGCCGATGGTACGACACCGCTGACCGTTATTGGCGAAGTACACGTCCTGCTCTCTCGTTCCAACAAGAAACTCGCGCTCGACGCCCTCGTAGTAGAGGACATAGATGTTGACATACTCGCTGGAATACCCTTCCTCATCGCGAACGACATCTCAGTTCGCCCAGCCACTCAACAGATAACTATACAAGGCTCCGAAACCATCTTGTACCACACCGATGAAAAACACAGCACTCAGGCTCACACCATACGCCACGCCACGTCGTATGTGTTACGTTCATCGTCGCCCACCACCGTTATCTGGCCTGGAGATTACCTAGAAGTTGACGTCCCCCCCGAGCTGGGAACTGACAACACTATCGCCATTGAACCCCGTAGTGATACGTCCCAACTCAAACGCCCTCCACCCAGCGAAAACCCATGGCCCCAACCACGAGTCATAGATACAGTCGGAGGTAAAGTGCGAATTACCAACACGTCCGACGAACCATACACCGTCCGACGCCACGACCACATCTGCTGGGCCCGCCCAACCGTCCCAGCGACTCCTCCCGAAGCGGCTCCACCCTCAACACTCCCCGTTACAGAAGTAAAGCCTACCCCGCCGTCCTCAGGCAGCGTAAGTCTAGATCCAGACAAGCTACTTACAAGTTCCATGCGTGACCAATTCCAGAAGGTCCTACAGAAATACGACAACGTCTTCAAACCGGACATTCCAGGGTACAACGGAGCAGCGGGCCATATAGAAGCCCGCGTAAACATGGGACCGGTACAGCCGCCCCAACGTAAAGGGCGCCTTCCTCAATACTCTCGAAACCAACTAATAGAGCTGCAAGAGAAGTTTGACCAACTGGAAAGAGACCAAGTCTTCCAAAAACCCGAAGATATCGACGTGGCAGTAGAATACCTGAACCCCTCCTTCCTCATAAAGAAACCCTCTGGCGGTCATCGCCTCGTCACTGCCTTTGCAGACGTGGGACGTTACAGCAAACCCCAACCATCACTCATGCCAGACGTTGACTCCACACTACGCACCATTGCACCATGGAAGTTCCTGATAAAGTCTGATCTCAGCCGCGCCTTCTACCAAATACCCCTTGCTAAAGAATCCAGGAAGTACTGCGGCGTAGCCACACCATTTCGTGGCGTACGCGTTTACTGCCGCTCCGCAATGGGAATGCCCGGCTCAGAAACAGCACTCGAAGAGATGATGTGTCGAGTACTCGGTGACTTCATCCAAGAAGGCTGCGTGGCAAAGATAGCAGACGACTTGTACTGCGGAGGAGCAAGCCCCGAAGACCTTCTACCTATCTGGGCACGGGTCCTGGAACAGCTTGACAGGTGCAACCTTAGACTCTCACCAACTAAAACGGTCATCTGTCCAAAGTCCACCACCATATTAGGATGGGTGTGGTCCCAAGGCAAACTATCTGCAAGTCCTCATCGCGTCGCGGTTCTTGCATCTTGTCCTCCTCCAACTACCGTCAAAGGCATGCGCTCTTTTATCGGGTCCTACAAAGTCCTTAGCCGCGTCCTACCAGAGTGTTCCTCCCTAATCGACCCCCTCGAAGGCGCAATCTCGGGTCTCCAGTCACAAGACAAACTTACGTTGAACGAAAGTCTTCTCCACAAGTTTAAAGCTGCTCAGCAGGCCCTCACGTCAACCAAAGCCATCGCTCTACCACGTCCATCCGACTCCTTATGGATCGTAACAGACGGCTCCGTAACCAAACGTGGCCTCGGAGCAACACTATATGTGTCCCGTGAGAACAACCTCTATCTTGCCGGATTTTTCAGCGCAAAACTCCGCAAACACCAAGTCAACTGGCTGCCCTGTGAAATTGAAGCACTGAGTATCGCCGCGGCCGTCAAGCACTTCAGCCCGTTTATAATACAGTCTGAACACCGTACTTGCGTACTCACTGACAGCAAACCATGCGTCCAAGCCATCAATAAACTCTGTCGCGGCGAATTTTCCGCAAGCCCTCGGGTAACATCATTCCTAACTACCGTTAGCCGATATCAAGTCACGTTGCAGCATTTGGCCGGTACGGCTAACCTCCCTTCAGACTTTACGAGCCGCAACGCTCCAGAGTGCCAAGAACCAACATGCCAGGTGTGCAGTTTCATCAAAGAAACAGAAGACTCTGTCGTCCGTGACGTGTCCGTTCAAGACATCATCGACAACACCAAGTCACTTCCATTCACCACGAGATCAGCATGGCGAGAAATCCAAAACGGATGTCCCGACCTCCGCAGAGTCCATGCCCATCTGAAACAAGGAACTAGACCCTCGAAGAAACTGACTAACATAAAAGACATCAAACGCTATCTAAACGTAACGTCCATCTCCAAAGACGGCATTCTAGTAGTCAAACGCAACCAACCTTTCACCCCCTCATCTGAGGCAATAGTAGTACCACGGTCCGTACTTGATGGTCTTCTCACAGCTCTCCACGTTCGTCTAAACCATCCATCTCGCAACCAGCTTCAGATGGTTGTACTACGCCACTTCTTTGCGTTAGACATGAACAGTGCCCTAACCAGGGTATCCTCGTCATGCCACCCATGTGCCTCCTTACGGAAGTTTCCAAGTTCTCTCGTAAGCCAATCATCTGAAGAACCACCCGACGTCGTCGGCATATCCTTCGCTGCTGACGTTATCAAACGACAACGACAAGCAATCTTACTACTCAGAGAGTGTTCGACATCCTACACCAACACTTGTTTAATACAAGACGAAAAGTACGACACCCTGCGCGACGCCCTTACACGCCTCATTGTGGAACTACACCCTTTGGACGGTCCAAGAGCAGTCATTCGAGTAGACCCTGCACCAAGCTTCTTATCTCTTAGCAACAACGACGGTCTAAAACACTTGAACATTTGGCTCGATGTTGGTCGCATAAAGAATAAGAATAAGAACCCAGTCGCCGAAAAGGCTATTCAAGAGCTAGAAGAAGAGCTTCTGCGACAGGAGCCCGGAGGTGGACCCATTACTTCTACTGGCCTCGCACTAGCAACAGCTCGTCTCAACTCTCGCCTACGCCATCAAGGTCTCTCCGCTCGTGAACTATGGACACAGCGCAGTCAATACACCTGTGACCAACTCCCACTATCTGACTACCAGAATATAGTAGCGCAGCACCAGAAGAGGTCCACTAACCATCCCCACAGCGAAAAGTCCAAAGACAAACACGGAGTTGCCGCACCTCAGCCACAGATTCGAGTGGGAGACATAGTTTATTTGATCGCTGACCGCGACAAACTACGTGCTCGTGACCGCTACATCGTTACAGAAGTGAGCGACCCTTGGTGTTACATTAAGAAGTTCACCGGATCCCAACTTCGCGCCACATCATACAAGGTCAAGCTATGTGAGTGCTATGCCGTTCCCGCTCCCCTCGCCTCCTCCCACACTAGTACTCAAGTAATCCACAACGATGCCGACGAAGACTTCGCCACCGTAGACCCAACGTTAGCGTCAGAAGAACCAAGTCCACCAACACCCCCATCGGAACTTATCCGCCCATACGAAGTTGACTTACCAAGCTGGTGTAAACCAAACAATCAAGACAACGCATCGGAAGAAGACACCAACACAACCCCAGAAACAACTGAGCAAGACCCACCACCCTCGCAAGTCACTCTCACCGTCCCACTGCCCATCAACAACGAACTCAGCAGCGAAGAATCTCCCTCGAGACCACAACGAACACGCAAACCCCCAGCCTACCTCAAGGACTACTTCCTATATTGAGACATTATGCGACCTGTAGATGTATGAACCATAATAACTTTGTTATCCAGTTAATTAACAGAAAATAAGGAAGAAGAAGATACTGCGCCAGCGAGCCCGTTGTGCCCGCGGACATTTGTGCCTGTCATGCGCGCGCGCCCGCGCCAGTGAGGCCTGTTCATTACTGTTGTTATTGGTCGGCCATCTTGCGACTACGTTTCATTATTAAAGCTTGTTCATTCGTTTACGTCGTTCGTCGTGTTTACTGGCGTAGAGTTTAAGTAGCGAACAAATTAAAGGTTGGAAAGGAAAGGTCTTTTATCCCGCAGTTAAGGCTATTTATCGTAGTAAAAAGGTTAAACAAGCGAGTAAGGCGGTAGCGATCCTATAGTAAACGTTTTAAAGAGTTTAAAAGACAAGATACACTCAGCGTGATTACTAATTTACTACTGCGTGAATAACTTTGTACTAAATTACGCGCTAATGCGACTAGAATTACTACAACATGAAACGAATGCTTAACAAATATGTAGAAAATCTAAGCTATAAAATATAACGACTAGTTAACGATATTAACATAGATTTGTCCTAAATCTATCCTAGGTATAAGTGTAAAAGGCTTCAAAGATTCATACCTTTACATCGTAGAGAATTCCTTGTCTTGATATGTGCAACGTCTTCAAGAACTTTTACTACACTGATTTAAGCTTAGTTTGGGCCTATTTTTATGGAAAAACCTGCATTCTTAAGACCTTACACATCCTATGCAATGTTGCACGCCCTAGGCGCAAACAGGATGTCCCAAACACGAACTTACGTAAACAAGCGCCAAACCTAGGCATGACTCACTGTAATGTAATTACGTACGGAAATTATTTCTTGCTTACGCATTTTCCACGCAAACAGTTAACTAAAGAATTACATTCCTATGTGTACACGAGGCATTCCTAATTAAAAATATAGATTTATGACTAAATAATTACTGTCCAAAATAGTGTCTTTTGACTCTGTCACAATAAGACGATGGAATACCTGTAAAAAACTAGACAATCACTTTAGTTTAGTATGACTAAAGTCGACTACAACGCCGTTTCCACGTGCTCTTAGTCCTTATACTCTTAGGAAACTCATGTATGTAGTATTCATTATAAAGCAAGAATATACTTTACTCAAGAAAATAGATAGTTAAGAATAATAAAAATATGAGATATTGGATAAATCAATAATGAACAAAGATGATTGTCAATGCAAATTGACAAACTCCTTCCTCGAGGTTCCACGAAACTTTTTTTAAACATTAAATATAGTTTCCTATATATGGCTGCCAGATGCGCTTCACGTGCTCAGCAGCCGGTTCGACCCCGTTAAGCTGCGCCACTGCTGTACTTTGCGGTGGAGATTAGCGATAGTTTTTTAGAGGTTCCACACATCTTTTTACATCTACTTTTCTAATTTTTCTTTGAATAATTTTAATGATTTTCTTATGCAAAGAACAAATATCATTATTCATATGTAAATATATAAACTTTATTTCAGTGTCAAAAGATTTGGCCTTAAAACTGAGGGACACTAATTTAATAATTTTCTCGTTTCTCTTCCAATTTAGAATGGATGCCCACCAGAGTTGAACGCCTGTCTTGAATTAGTAAAGGCGCATCGAATCTGTAGCTCTCTCAATGAGATCTGTACTGCAATCGAGAATGGCAATGCATCTCATCAAATTCGTTCTTTTGAAGCCAATCGCTGTAATGGTAGTCAGGTTTTCTGTCCTTTGACAAGAGAATGTCTCGCACCAAATTCAACCTGTAATGTCGACACAGTCGCTTCTCGGTTTGGAAAAAACGTGACCCCATGGGGAGCCAATTGCAGTGCAGGCCAAGAGTTTTGTTCAATCTCGATGTCATGTCTTCCAGTCAACACTACATGTTCCTTGAAGGCTCTATACGATTGGCATTTAAATAGAAACATGACGTATGGACCTTACGGACAGTCGTGCTCGACTGGACAGACCTTCTGTTTAGCGACATTGAGCTGTATTGCTTCTGCAAACGCTTCGTGTGAAGTGCCTTTCAATGCATCATCCGGGTCGCCATGCGAGAACAAAGAAAAACTCTGCGGCAAGACAGGAGGGTGCATTGCTATGAACAGCACTTGCAATGCATTTCCAGCTGTAAACATGACTAACCGACCCGACCCTGGGAGAGGTACGTAAAAACTCTCAGATTACTGTTTTTCTAGACCCCTGGCAGTGATTGTTTTCACTTGACGTCACTTTTGTCGTTTTGTGCAGAATGTTCATCAGCTGCATCGCACGCGCTTTGAGTAGCATTCTTTGTGGTTGACAGCACATAGGGGTCAGTGTTTGACCACCATTTGGAGCAGATAATGAGATTTAAAGATCATCTGATCGAAACCCTGCAATTCCCATCCAGCGGATGATGACACAATTTAAACCGACTGAAATTCATTATTTTTTCCTCCAAAATGAGCTGCTATGAGAATATGCTGGAAAGGATCCATAGACAAAGGATCAGAGTTTGATTTGGAAGGCGTATTGTTTTTCATAGACTTTAAAACCGCATGTCATTCCTTTAAGACCATTAGTACTTCATAGGGAAGTTCTATAAAAGTTCTTGACTTAAATACGAAACTAATTCAGTAAGTTACCAAACAATGGGATAATTACAAGTCCTACATCCTAAAGTTAAAAATTTTCCAAGTTTTGAACTTTCTCAAACACTCTTATTCATCTGCACCTCAATGCTCTATTCAGAAAGTCTGTCTCATTGAAAATTAACTTTCAGCTCGTGTACTTATGAGGAGAATAACTTACTAACGTTTGTTTTGGTGATAGGCTGGAAGCAGCTTTGTCAAGTACGGCAAAGTGTGTGCACTCGTAGCCTGGCTGGTTTGGCTCATTGCTTTCCCAAAGTCTCTCACTGTAAGGGAAATAATCATACAAAACCACTTCCATCACCACCAAAGACATCACCAAACGCAACATCACCAAACGCAACATCACCAAATGCTACGTTACCATCCTGTGGTGTTAATCAGACCTTCTGTAAAGGAGCCGGAAGATGTATGTTTAGCAACGAGACTTGCTGTCCTCGCGATCATTACGAATGTCATTCACATGGAAGGTGAGACTAAGAATATTGTTACAATATTTATCAGATCATCTTTCAAAATTCCAGCAAAGTAAGGCTCTTAACAGAAATAATTAGTCTCGATAGGGCTGTTGTTTGAAAGTAAAGCTTTTACATTAAAGATACACACAGAAAAGAACCGACTATGCTTCACTTACAAAACTAAGCTTATCCATGGTTAACTGATTGTTTTGCTTTGCTTTGAGCTCGAACATTAAAACCTCAAAAGCACGGAAATATCTGTTTATATCACTTGAGTTATAAATACCAATAAATTTATTCTCTGTTTGTTCTTGAATTTAACAGATGCATTCCCTTCCACGAGCCCTGTCCCTATGAAGGTCCATCAGACCCCTGCCCACCAAGTGCAGACCCATGCAAGGACACGCTCTCCAAGTCCAGCAATCTCTGCGGAGGCCGTTTTAAAGTTTGTGATGCTTTAGTGAATGGGAACGCTTCGACCTTCTCACATGCAATTTCTGCCGTCAACCAAATGGCTTGTCATGGCAACGGTACCTACTGTCCTCTCAGTGGTTTATGTACCCCTTCTGGTACTCCCTGTACGTTAGATAGTGCACCATCTAATAACAGCAGTGCTCCACACAACAACAGTTCAAACCCCAAAAACAAAAACCCTAGTACCCCTTGGGGAATGTCATGTCCTGGAGGGAAATCATTTTGTGGTCTGACGATGCAGTGTGAGGCTGTCTGTTCTGTTCGAAGAATATATGAATGGATAACGAACGGTAATATGACGTATGGTCCAAATGGTCATGTCTGTAATGCTGGTACCAAGTTCTGCTTTGCCACGATGAGTTGCATCAGTGCCAATGCTTCATGCCAATACAACCTGATGACTCCACATGGAAACGGATCGTCTAATAGAAATAATTCGCACATTGACGATCTCTGCAAACGACACGATGATTTCTGTCTCGATCAGTTGAAATGCGTCCCTGGTGGAAGTCAGTGCAATGCTTTCCCTAATTTGAACTACACTGGAGTAAACGACACAGGAACCGGTAAGCATACACTACTCAATTATCACCCTCTATTTATGTCGTTCATCTTGGCTTGTTACCTTGCAATCATGCATATTTTTCCTATCAAAGGTTGGATGCAAGCCTGCAAGATTTCCAATCCCCTTTGTCAACGTAAAAAGTATGGTGTTGACAAGTGTTTCCCAGTTCTTGGCAAGTGCTTGATTACGCGAAATGTCACCAAGTACCGTTGTTTTGCGCCTCGATTTGCCTACTGTAAACTCACAAAGAAGTAAGAGTTTAATCTAGAAAAATATTATTTGAAAACAGTATTATCTTGTATCATTAAGCCAACACTACTGTAAACTCACAAATAACTAAGAGTTTTACTAGAAAAATATTTGAAAACAGTATCATCTTGTGTCATTAAGCCAACAATACGTTGAACTCACAAATAACTAAGAGTTTAATATAGAAAAGTTTTATTTGAAAACATCATTATGGTGTGGTATTAATCCAACACTTGCAAAAAAGATTTTAAAAAACTTGAATGGAAAAGTGGAACGTTAATTTTAGTGTTTCGAACGGCAGCTTTAGAATTAAACACTCTTTTAGACTCACGGCCATTTTACCTGCTTTTGGATATTGGTTGCCGGTGATGATAATAATAATGATAAATTAATGTGAATAATATTGAAGATAATGATGATGCTGTATAACTGACGATGGCATCAATGATGGTGGTGACAACATCGTCGAGGTTATTGTTGTGTAGATAATGATGTTTTGCAGTGCATGAAGCTACTTATTGGTGATGAACGCATTCGTTCTTGATGATAGGTAGAATGACATCATTGATGATCGTGTTACGTATTCTAGTGGCATCCTAGATAACTATGACTTTATTGTTATTTTTGTTTAAATATCTCACAATTTGCTTTTTTAGATGCATCAATGCTTCTGATCACTGCTGCCCACCAGGAGAAACTTTCTGTCCCGACCGCAATAGGTAACTAACTGTTCTAAACTTTATGTAACCTCTAATTCTGTAACTTCTAACTTTTTTATGTAAATAGAGGAATACGGATACAAAAGCTTATTACCCGAAATACGTCAGAGGTTTGTGGGCAGAGTGTCTGGAATGGAATCAACTTATTTGGGATTGAATATCATATAATTTCATAGGTTTATATGATTCAGCCATGGCTATAAAATGAAACTTTCTTGCATGTAAATGTTTGATGCATGACCCCTTTGCAGCAAATAGTTTATTCATGTTTAATTTGAAATCAAACGATTTACAATTGATACAGATGCATCAGAATGGGAGAGAAATGCAAGATGGACGCTTGTAAGGATACACCATGTGGAAAAATATTCCAACAGGTCGATGCGTGTGGAAAGCTACATGAAGTCTGCCCATTGATTGTGAACGCACCAGGAAACCTGACCAAGTACTTCACCAGAAAGAATAATGGCACCATCCCGCAATGCAAACGGGGAGAAAAATTCTGCTTTTTCTCTAACGAATGTCAAACTGAACCATGTGGTATTAACTTGGACGATAATGGAATGTCTGCTAAGTCACCTTGGGGTGGGTCCTGCCCTGGAGGCAAAAGCTTCTGTCTCTTCACGATGAGCTGCATACCGAGTTCAAGCAACTGCACCATGAGAGCTTTGCAAAACTGGATGAACGCCGGAAATACCAGTGTTAGTCCATTTGGAATGGCGTGTCCTGCTGGCAAAAAGTTCTGCCTTGCATCATATTCGTGTATCTCAAACATGGACAACTGCACAATCCCCATCCCTCTTCTTGCTATGAATGCCACACACAATATCTCAACAGCTGATATATTTTGTGGACCTCACCATGACTTCTGTCCAAAGCAGTTCGCGTGTGTAAAGAAGGGAGACCCATGTAAAGATTCCCCTGCCTTGAACTTCACTGGCGCTTCTGACAACGGCACAGGTTAGTAGTAAAACTATTCTATTTGATGGGAGATATTCAAGAGATGTGGTCTTATTTTTTTTACTTTCATTGGCTTATTTTTGTGGAAATACACAATGCTCTTGAAAGCAGAAAATAAATGATAGAATTCAAAAGACGTCAAATTTTACCAAACCCTGAAACAAGTTACCCCTGAGCTGATTAAAGTTAGGGTGCGGCTAATTCACAGATCGATTTGGAATTTAGAGAAGGTTTTGCGGAGGGTGGAGAACCGGAAAACCAGGAGAAAAGACCATGAAGAAGAGTGAGACCTGACAAACTCTATTTACATGGTGGTGTAGAGTCCAGGTACTCAAACCCGAGACCCCAGAAGTGAGAACTTGATTCCCCAATCTAAGAAAAGTGTTGTACCATTTCGATATATATCTCTCCGTTAGCCTTTCGTTTAAAGGGTGTCCTATCATTTCAATAAACCTTTCTCGTGTGGTTTTGGTCAACAGGTTTTCTTCTTCCGTGCCAACTAAAAAAGGTTTTTTGTCCACAAACTTTGTACGGTGGCTTCAAGTGTGGAGCAAACAGGAACTTCTCAAAATGTCTCGAAAGAAAATTAGAACCATGCCATGAGGGATTTTACTTATGCGACAAAAGGTAAAAATACTTTGTTCTTTGGCGAACCTGCAGGAATGCATTCGGGGTAGATTGAGGAGGTCCTTTTTCCTAAAAATATGTAGCGAAACGAAGGTATTCCTATCAAATATTTCATCAATATCTCATTTCAATATTTCATTTATTACTTGCTTTGCCTTCCACCGTCTCCCTTTCACGTGTTTGGTTGAAATTCCTGGATTTTGAGATGAGAATATTTAAGTAAAAATAGGTAATCGTTGTTGTTAAGGTGTTGAGTGATCTTCGCGTTTTCCCTAGTTTGTATTTTTTTAAAGTCACTCATTAAGACAAAAGACAACTTCTTTTGTGCTGCTTTGTCCACCTTTCTTAAAATAATGCTTTTCGAATTTTTTTCTTTTTCCAAAGTGTCTTCCAGGTTTTTTTTTAAATTGATGATGCCATAATACAAATGCCCTGAGCAGGGCTTATTGTATATGAGGCATGCGCGTGTTACGTCATAGCCGCCATGTTGGTTGACGATAACAAAGCATTCCTCATTAGCTTCTCTTGTTAGATCAACCAACACGGTGGTTGTTTCATCGTTATTCACATCTCAAAGGATTTCGAGTGGAATAGTCCACACACTGTATTTATAGTTTTTATATTAATACTTGTTCTTTTATCTCAGTCGTAAATGTATTCCAAAAGGCTCTCCATGCTCGCAGTGTCCTGTTGGAGAGACGTTTTGTATCAAGACCAGCCGCTGTATCAGGTCTTCAGACTACTGTCTTGCACCGGGAAAATGCCCACCGTGTAAGTACCAGTGTTATATTGTTATTTGATTGGGTTCTGGACCTAGGGGGTTCTGGACCATAAAATGGGTTGGGATTCCTATGGTTCAGTGAAGCTAACACAATGTCTTTTCTTTTGCAGATCAAACGAAGTGTCCCATACTCGGAGGCTGTATCAATAACACCATTCCTTGCTTACCACCCCAATCCAAAATCGTCTATAAAACGGTTTGGTACTTTGAACAACTACAGACAATCACTCCTTCTCTGTTTCCATCTGGAAACACTATCGCAATTACGTCGATTTCCAACGTAAGTGGTTCATTGGTCTACCATGACGGAAGTTCTTGGGTCGAAGTCAGTGGTATTTCTCCATCGTCTGCGCTCGTACTTGGAAAAACATCGAGAATCAAGTGAGGAAACATTTTGTTTGTAAATTGTGATGAGTGGGGGGGAGGGGGTGGGTGAGAAGGAATGGAGAGTACAAAGAAAAAGAATGGATGAAATTGAAAAACGATGGAATGAAAGAGGGGAAATGAAGAAATAAGAGGAAGGAGAGAGAGAGAGGTAACGGAGAAATTAAAATCAGTAGTAGGAAAGTAGAAAATAATAGAAGGTTAGGAGAAAAACAAGAAAATCGAGAAATAGTAGCGAAAGAGAGAGAGGTTGAAATACAAGAGGGAAAAGGCTTAGGGAATCATCGGAGATACGGGAAAAATGGAGATGTAAAAAAATTAAAAGAAAGGAAGAAGGAAAAGCAGATAGAAGAATGAAGCAAAGGAAGTGTAAACAAAAAACACGTAGAAGAGCAAATACAAGGAAGTTAGAATGGAAGAACTATTAATGGTGGTCACGAAGATGCTTTTCCTTATTTCATCTCGTTCATCTTGTTCATTTTTGCTTCTATTTCTAGTTTTAAACCCAGTGATTCAGCGTACCACGGTGTCATACTTTTGAACTATACAGCCATTTCTGGTAAAGTAGGAGCAAAAATCGATGCTTCGAGCTCAGCAAGAGCGGCGGATGATGTCATTGCTATATTTCTTCTCGCTTATCAACTTCCACCAGTACTGGGCAGAAAAAATGTGCCTTGCATGGTCAAAGAAGACTCCAGAGCTAATAAAATTTCTGTGAGTATTGCAACTGTTGAAATAGCTGCGTTTATCCACATATTCATGCCAAATAAATAGTGCAATGACAATGACAATGAAAATAAAAAACTCTAATGATAATAAGGATGATAAGGATAATCATAACAAGACTGAGTGGGAAAGTCGTACTAGTAATAGGCCGTTTGCATCATGACTACCACTACCAAAATGCTTCGCGATTTTTTTGAGTTCAAATTTGTATTTCCTCATGAGAATAGTAAAGACAATTGGTGCTAATTAACTGAACAAAAGAAAGTATACAAGGGATTCTGGTAGACGTAGTAAATGACGCTATAATATAAATGTCTTATAAACTCTTTTATAAAATTTTGTATTTTGCAGCTTGAAGACAAAATGAACATCACGATTCGTAATATCTCGCATGAGAGCAACATTCCTGATGACGTTTTACCTTTCTTGAAACGGGCTTTTGCTCAGTATTATCTTAATTCCCTCAAATTTGCGAAAACCTCGCGATACGGTGTTGCTGCTGTTAGCCTGCAAAACGGCCCCAGAAGAGGTATGCACAAACATTAGTAATACACATAATTTGGGCTTTTGATTTGGAATTTCCAAAAGGGCGGGAAATGGGAAGCGCGCGCGTCATCTGGCTAAAAAATATATTTGAATATGAAATGCGCGCGCATGTCTCTGTACTGTGATATAAACACGCTGGAAGATTTAGAGTAAGAGAGAAGCAAGCTTAGGAACACGAGGTGTAGCCTTGTGTTTTTCTTTGTCTCTGTATTCTGATATGAATACGGTAGTCAGGCCATCCGCCCGCGCCTTATATTTCAATTAGGGAATGATCTTTAACCAACGACAGAATTATCAACTTTTTTTCAGGAAAATTTAGTAATGTACCTCCTGTAAGCCGAGGCAAACCAGTCATAAAAGATATCTCGGCAAGTTTCAATTTTGTCCCAACTCTCAATTATCATGGCCCGTTCAATGCAAGCTTCGCTGGTGTTAATTTGGTCAAATACTCGATGGACTATCCTATCAGAGCTCTTCAGTTTTCGCCCCATGTTGCTTCAATCATCAACATTGTAAGTCTTTTGCAATAGAACCTCTCCGCTATATCCCTACCTTTGGCTCAAAACAAGCTTGGAATTATATCATAGTTTTCCATAAGTTAGGATATTTGGATTTTAAGGAATGATTTACACATACACTTGATTTAGTTTTGGTTTTTGACTTAAATTTTATTTTATGTATTCTTTTCTCATTTATTAGTATTATATATATAACTAGTTTGTGTATTAATATTAAGTGCTATTTGGCTAAATGGAAATAGCGCTATATTAAACAAAGGTTTATTATTATTATTTTTGGTATTTAATCTTCCACAGCTCCTGTACGACAAGAATGCCAGTGTGAATGTCATAAATGCTTACAATAGCGTCTTGAAAGACTTGGATAATAAGAAGTCTGCTCCTAGCAAAGCCAAGGTTTTGTCATCCATCGATGCATTAATTGCAAAAGGTTCAAATGTCGAAGGATTAAACGCCGTCAAGAAGTTGTTCACTCAAACCTTTCAATACGGTAAGAACTTTGGTTTTAGGTTTTCGCATTTCAGACCATCTGTCATTCCCTTGATAATAGAGCAGTTTGGGAAATGATAAAGCTAGATTGTAGGCGGCATATCGTAGCCGATGTATCTTACCGTAATTGCTTGCGACTACGCTTTCTGACTGGTTAAATCACCATTAAAACATGATGGAAAACCACGGTGACGGTATACCTTAACCTGTACATACTATGTCATTACAGGTTGTTTTACACTTGTCACCGTTACCGCAATCATCATTGTCGTTATCACCATCACCACAATCATCATTGTCATTGTCACCAACACCACAATCATCATTGTCATTGTCGCCAACACCACAATCATCATTGTCATTGTCACGACCACCACAATCATCATTGTCGTTATCACCATCACCACAATCATCATTGTCATTGTCGCCAACACCACAATCATCATTGTCATTGTCGCCAACACCACAATCATCATTGTCATTGTCACCACCACCACAATCATCATTGTCGTTATCACCATCACTACAATCATCATTGTCATTGTCGCCAACACCACAATCATCATTGTCATTGTCGCCAACACCACAATCATCATTGTCATTGTCACCACCACCACAATCATCATTGTCGTTGTCACCATCACCACAATCATCATTGTCATTGTCACCACCACCACAATCATCATTGTCATTATCACCATCACCACAATCATCATTGTCGTTATCACCATCACCACAATCATCATTGTCATTGTCACCACCACCACAATCATCATTGTCATTGTCAGCAACACCACAATCATCATTGTCATTGTCACCACCACCACAATCATCATTGTCGTTATCACCATCACCACAATCATCATTGTCATTGTCACCACCACCACAATCATCATTGTCGTTATCACCATCACCACAATCATCATTGTTGTTATCACCATCACCACAATCATCATTGTCATTGTCGCCACCACCACAATCATCATTGTCATTGCCACCAACACCACAATCATCATTGTCGTTGTCACCAACACCACAATCATCATTGTCATTGTCACCAACACCACAATCATCATTGTCGCCAACACCACAAACATCATTGTCGTTGTCGCCAACACCACAATCATCATTGTCGTTGTCACCACCACCACAATCATCATTGTCATTGTCACCACCACCACAATCATCATTGTCGTTGTCGCCAACACCACAATCATCATTGTCGTTGTCACCACCACCACAATCATCATCATGAACACCATCCGTGTCCTCACACCTATACAGCACTACTATATATCATGATAATCATTAATTGAGTATCTTGTTATTCCTAGCTGCCGCGGAAACTTCTGGAAAAGAAATGGTGAGTGCCGGTTATCTTATAATCAAATTTTGATATTTCAAGACTTTAATTCATATTTCTTTTTTCCAAATTGCGCAAAATTGCTAAACACATGTCATAAAATATATTTATGAAAATTTTTTAGAAATTTAAAAAAAATTAAACCAAAGAAGAAAAAACTAAAATGATATTAAATCAAATAATCCAGAAGTTTTTGTTTTTTATTTAAATTTATTTAATTAAATTTTATTTGAAAAGGTTTACGTACGTTTTAGTTCTAGCCAACCAGATTGCAAAATTTGTTAGTGATTTCGAAATGGCATTAGAAATTAATGTTCTAGCAGTGTTCTCATGCTTCAACAATTATCAAGTTTTCAAATCTGTTTTCACTACGTAGCTAACAAGCATTCCTGCAAGACAAATCAATTATCAATTATTTGTTGTTATCATTTCAGCCTCCAAGGCGATACGACCCAGCCACTGTGACCTTACCATCCGGGGGAAAATTCTTCGTACAGTACAGTGATATGACAATTAATCTGGGATGTAAAGTTATCCCCATAAACGATGCTCCGACACTCACGTCATTCACTACTTATTTCCCACCAATTCCATACAACCTTAGTGTGACGCCATACAATGGGTTTAAGGTCAGTGAGATAACTACCAGGATTCCAATCCCGTACGGTTCAACTCCTCCAAAGTTTAGCAAGCCTAAACCATTTATAGAGGACGTTGATGGGGACGTACCTGGTATCGCTATCGTGTTTGCTAAGAACAGTAGTCTTGGGGCCTATTACTATAAAACACCTGGATCATCCTGGCAACTGGTTAACCTTAATAATACTTTGATCAACGGAAAGCCCAGTGGAAGAGGAGAGGTGCTTTTGTTGAAGCCAACGTCGAGGTGAGGATAAATAAGGATCTTATTAATACACGTTACATTTAACCGCCACACGGCTGTCTCACTTGGTTAAGCATCAGACGTTCGTACGGAAGGTCGCGGAAATCCCAGGCCGGACCCGGCAATTAAAATTTAGAGTTAAAATATTTGAGTTGAAGGTGTTGATCAATTAATGTGGCATTTCTTACGTTATGTCATTGTTTGATGATAACAAATCATTCATCATTAACTTCTCTCGTTAATTCGACCAACATGGCAGCTGTTTCATTGTAGTATTTATGTCTCAAAGGATTTTCAGTCATGTGGTTTAACCTCAGAAAAGAGACTGATGGGATAACTCATTGGACGACTTCAATGCACATTCCACGCTAATTTTAATCGTATTTTCAATATTTTTGCAGCCTTAAATTCCAAATGCATGACCCTGATGCACTGTGGAGCAACACTGAAGGCAGAAAACAGGCCAACGTATTACTTGCTGCCTGGGACCAGAGCGACAACCAGACAGATGGTGTACACAACTTCTTTTTCCCGACGGACAAGAATGCCTCGATTAGTATCAAGTATGCATCGGCATTCACTGCACGCTTTGGTTGTGACAACAAACCAGGATCTCGCGGTCGAATTGATGTGTGTGGTCGGTGTGGAGGTGACGGGCTCTGGTGCAAAGGATGTGATGGTGTCATATTTTCTGGAGCTCGCATTGGTAGGTTATTAAATTAAGAGATTGAAGATGACGAGGAGAGTTGGTTAGGGGGAAATAGAAAGAAAAGCCAGCTTACCAACCGATAAGATTGCTCCTCGTGAAATCACCTCCCATTTTTATTAAATATCTTCAGTAATAGACCTCTTGAAGTCAGTCGGTATGCGGAGACATAACAATAGGTTTCCATGAGAACAACAATTCTCATGAGATTGAAATTATTTGGCATTTTCCTCCAAATTGAGCTGCTTTGACGTCACATGTGCAGAGAGTCTATATATTGCAGCATGATTAATCATGGAACGGTTACATCATCCCTTTCCTTTCCATCAACCTTTGCCCGAAACCCAATCTTTTCAGTCATACCCAACACTCCAGATCATTAGACAAATACAGCACACTGCGGCCTGCTTACTTCCAATTAACTTAGATCTTCCAAGAATTTTTTCCAGGACTCGATATGTGGCATTGACTTTGATCAGCACAGCGGTTGTTGCAAGATATTTATGAAAGTCGAAGGTTTTTATTCCTTTCAATGAAATGGTTGGTAAATGTTGACATGGTTTTTCTTCGATTTATCTACAGATCACTGCGGCAATTGTACCGGTGGCACCACAGGCAAAGTATTCAATTTCCGTAAGGATTGTGGCGGAGGTTGTGGTACCTCATTCAGAGATAACTGTGGTGTCTGCCAGAAGTATGGCAAAGTCAGAAATTTTACAGACTGCTCTGGGACTTGCTTTGGAGGCGCGAAAATCAACAAGTAAGTACACTAATTAACGGTTTAATGATTATGGCAATATCATCATAAATCGTTTTCAACCGTTTCTTTGTATGTGTCTTTGTTAAACAAAATATTCGGGACTCAAATAATTTCTAAAATCCTCGTCGATTATATATTTGTCATAAAGTTTCAATAAAATTCGTTTTTTTTACGATATAATCCCTGCTAACCGCTTGCACATCGTTGAACTAAGTTTTGAGCTATTTCGAGTCGTTTTCTGGGTGCGAGCAACTTGAGGAAGAACTGCCAGTTGATCTGCTTGAAACAGCTGACTGACGCGTGATAGTTTAGGCTAAGTTGTAAAAGCAATGTTCAATGCTTAGTTGAGCGTTGACCTGCTGAACGACTTTGCATGACAAAACAAAATAGCAAAGATTTTTTAGATAATTTATTAGCACATCTGTCTGTCTGGGTATTTATTAAACCCTGTTTTTCACGGACGGGGATTCAGTGCGGTCTTCTAACAACAGTTTATTCTTCATTTAGATGTGGAAACTGCGTTCTTGGTAATACAGGAAAAAAAGCCAATTTTGGTGAAGATCTTAATTGAATTTTGGTGAATTTTTTATCCATGGTAAATAGATAGTACCAACACGACGAAACAGGCTGATCCTTCTTCAGGTTGCTATGTGGTTTATTTATTTGAATGTGCCCTTCTTCAAATTGGAAATACAAAATAAATACCACAAAATCTATTGAGAAAAAGTGTTATTTCTTTTGTATGCTTGAGAAGGTTTCATTTACAATAAATATGCTGGATGGCGATGGCGATGGCGATGGCGATGGCGATGGCGATGGCGATGGCGATGGCGATGGCGATGGCGATGGCGATGGCGATGGCGATGGCGATGGCGATGGCGATGGCGATGGCGGCGATGGCGGCGGCGGCGATGGCGATGGCGATGGCGATGGCGATGGCGATGGCGATGGCGATGGCGATGGCGGTGGTGGTGGTGGTGGTGGTGGTGATGGCGATGGCGATGTTAGTGGTGGTGGTGGCGGTGGCGGTGGTGATGAATGGAAATGGCGTTGATAATAACGGTGAAATTAGTTTCCTATTTTCATAAATATCCATTCAAAAACGACTCTTAATTTTTTCACAGTCAAAACCTTGCCAGAGCAGACATCAAAAATAAACGATTCGTCATCTCAACTGTGAATATAAATGTTGGAACATACAGACTTCGGTGCCAGTTGGATGCCCTAAGTGCTAATTACTTCACCTTGAACAACTTCACATTCTATGACAGCAGCGCTATCAGCTATTCTAGCATCACACCAAACGAGACTGAAGCTAAATCTGGATCCGTTAACGTTACGATCTCTGGCTCTGGTTTTCCAGATACTGGATACATTAGATGTATTTCAAACAAGAAATTTTCTTACCCAGCTTTGTACGTAGACAGCTCTACAGTCAAATGCTTGTTTCCTAATGTATCGAAGTCTGCTGACCTCAAAGTTGCCGTGTCTTTTGGAGAAGGTGATAATAATGTACCTTCTTCAGCTCCAGGATTCCATTTCTTCGCCAATTCTCCATATCCTACGGCCATTTCATTTTCTCAAAACCTCCAGGCCTTGGTTGTAACAATGAATAAGCCTTCCCAACATAAGGGACTTTCATGTTCTGGAATCTTCTCTGCTGCATCCATTTCTAGCTTCGGAACCCGAGCCAAGTGCAGACTGCGTACGCCCCTCACAATGTTCATCAGTCTCCTTGGCAGACCAACAGTCGCCCCAGGTGATTCCGTGATATTCAACAACGGCTCATTAACTGCAAAATTCGAGGAAGTTACAAAACGTGCAAGTGGAACTGAGAGTTTGGTCGTTCAGGGTCCACCCAAAGCTATTGTTCCCAAGGCTCGACTATCTGGACCTAACAAAGCTGGTAAGTACTATATACTGTGTGTGACGTATTTACTCGAGTTAACCCCGCTCTTTGGATGTTAGTGTTTTGGTTACGACACTTTGGGGGTGGCGCTTTTTAAAAATCATAACATTTGTATGTTATTTACACATTTCGAACTGAAAGACAACATAATCGAGGAGAATGAATTTCCGAGGCTGGTGTAGATTGACTTGTACCGTACTTGTTTTTTTATTTTGACTTGTCGAACAATTCAGTCTGATGATGCTTCGATTGAAATCTGCATTGTTGTGATAGAATGAAAGAATGCGGCGCTTATGCGGGGGGGCAGTGCTCTTTATAAGATATTTTTTCTCTCATAAGAGGCGCTTAATGGAGTAAATACGGTACTCAGTTTTCGTATGAGTGGGTAGCGAACGGTGCTGACTTACAGCACGTACACGGTATGATAAATTCCAAAGCAGGGACAGAGCGGTTTGGTCAGAGTGCTTTCACGTTTCTGCGAACCATACAACGGGACATATGGGTAGCATGGGCGGCGTTCTTGGCTAACGCGTCGTCTTTCAGCGCTGTGAGTCCAACGGGTCACTGGTTCGAGCCCTGCGGTCGCCACATGTGAATTGAGTTTGTTTGATGTGTTGTTCTCTCCTATGCTACGAGGGTTTTCTCCGGGATCTCCGGTTTCCTCCCTCCGTAAAAATCAACATGTGAGTTAAGAGTTGTGTGTATGAATATTCGAATGTAGTAAGGAGTGTGTATGGAGGATACACGGCCCCACAAGCTCTTAGCTTTAATGCCTACCGTGTATAAATAAAAAAGTTTTTGTTTTACAACTCCAGGCGCTGCACGTCCATCAAATCTAAAACTGTCTGAGATTTGAAATATCGACTAACAAAAGGACAAAAACCTGAAAATTGAAATATTGAACTCTTTTGATCTTTTGTATGTCCTTAGGTGCATGCGCAAAAATACGATTAGATGCGTCTGCGTCTTCCGGGGCTGGTGGTCGACGGCTGAACTTCACATGGAGCGTAGCCTGGGCAGCGGATCAAGACAGTGGAGCTTTAACCGCCAACGCTACTGCAGACCTAAGTTCAATTCAAGCTACATTAGCGGGTCTTCCTGCATTTAGTCCTAGACTGGCATTTGGCAGATACAATCTTGTGCTTGGCTTCAAGTATGAATTTACGGTTAAAGTAAGAAATTTTCTTGGCGAAGTGAGCGAGAATGCCAGTCTGGTGGTGGAGCGTGAGAACAAACAGCTACCAATACTTGCAGCAGGACAAGCCAGTAGAAAAGTCAGGGCATCAAGAGATGTTACGATACAAGGTTGGTTTCAATTGGATTGGATTTCAAAATTGTGATAGGTGTCATATAAAAGTCTTCAATGTCTTGAGTGAATGCATCGTTCAGTGGATTATAATATAAAATGGTTCTACTGTGTTAGGGGCAGGGAGACATGCTTCACACAAATGTTGGGTAATTAAATAGTCATTTTGGCAACAGACCCCTTGCATGTGTCGTCAAAGCAGCTCAATTTTGACGACAAAACAAAAGAATTTCAATTGCTTAAGAATTGGATACTGAGCTGCATTCGGACGTGCTGCAAGGGGTCTATTAATCATCTCTTAGCTTTTACTTATTTTTCTGGATTGTCTCACAATTTCTGGGTCCTCCTTGCTTCTCGAAACCGATAGGTGTCACAAATATTCCATGAACAGTCTTGCTTTACCTTTCACGAATGCGATGCCAAGGTTTATATGGTGGGAGGACTGGGTCGGAACCGGTCAATCGTGAAAATGATGCCATGAATCTCTACATTGATTTTTTTTTTTTTTTTTTTTGCTCATTTCATTAAAAATCGGGTTGCATTTGTCAAACTCAATGATATTATACAATTTCATATATAGATCGTTTTCACGTGTCGTCATCAATTTCCGGTCGCCATATTGGTGTACCTCGATAGCGTGACTATGCAAAAACATGTGTGTAACAATCATGCCATGACTAGCGAAGTGCTCTGAATAATATGGAATATGTTGCCGGCGAAAAGGAAAAAAAAGAGTTTAGCGAAAATTTATCTTCAATACCTCTATCTGAGTATGCCAAGAAGCTGGAAACTCGAGTGAAACGGCGTTATCTTGATAAAATTTCGTCGATTGGAATCGACCCCGTGTTAGTTGACAGCAACCTTTTTGAGCCGGACTGTTTACCTCCAGTAGAATCTACAGATCTGCTATTTTATCTCGTCCTAGAAACAAGTTTCTACACAAACCAACAGTTTAAAGCTTTTCGTAGTCTGGAAGCTTATAATCAGATGGTCTCCGGATTTATTGCAAGCGTAGAAGGCCACATCATTTCTGACAAGTTTGTTGTTGTCGCGAAGGTGAGACATTCTCAGCGAATGAACGATGCTCTGATCCCAGTATGGATAATCACAGAAAAACAGGGGAACATAATTTCTTGTCACTGTTTAGGTTGTAAAGCGGGTCTTGGTGAGTCGTGTTCTCACGTAGCTAGCGTACTATTTTACCTAGAAGCCTGGACGAAAATAAACGGCAAGTTATCCTGTACCCAAGTAAAGTGCACGTGGATTTTGCCAACCTACGTGAAACAAGTTGATTATGCTAGAGTACGAGATATCAATTTTACTTCTGCACGAAAAATGAAGACGGACTTAGAGAAAAAAATCGATTATCATAACGATATTCCCAGTCAAAGCAAGTCAACACAAGTTTTAGGAACATTTAAGTCTTCTTCAAAAGAATGCAAAGCTCCTACAGAACCGGAAATGGATGCTTTCTACGCGGAAATCAACAAGAGTCAAAACAAGGCCGTGGTTCTAAGCTTGATTTCTCCATACTCAAGTAGCTTTGTGCTGAAAAGCAGATCTGTTCCAACAGTAAATGATCTTTGTAAAAAGGAATACTTAGATCTATCATATCCAGAGCTTATAAAGGTCTGTCAAGGCATAAAGATTGAAATTTCAAAAAATCACATAGAACAAATTGAGAGAGATACCTTAAAACAGTCAAAAGGACATAACTTTTTCAAACACAGAGCTGGAAGAATTGGAGCTTCTCAAAGTAAGGCTGCATGCCACTCAGATCCTGCTTTGCCCTCCCTGTCTCTAATACAATCAATTTGTTACCCAGAGCTAGCCAAGTTTACTACTAAAGCCACTGTTCATGGTTGTAAACATGAGGAAGATGCTATCAAGGCCTATGAACAAATAATGAAAGGGAAGCACACCAATTTCAAGGTTCAGAAGTGTGGTCTGTTTATCAATGAAGCTTATCCATATATACATGCGACACCTGACTTCTTATGTTCTTGTGACTGTTGTGGAGAAGGATGTGGGGAGGTGAAATGCCCTTTTTGCATTGAGGACTGTGACTTTAATAGCTATCTATCAAAGTCATCATGTTGTCTACTAAAAGATAACAATGAAATGTTTACCCTTAAGCATGATCACCAGTATTACTATCAAGTTCAGCAGCAGCTGTTTACTTTACACAAAGATTACTGTGACTTTGTTGTATGTGCATTTGGAGATGATGGGAGTACGACACTTGTCCAGCCGAGAATATTCCCAGACAAAGAACACTGGGAAATTGCATTGCCAAAGCTCACCACTTTTTGGAGAACCTGTGTCTTACCTGAAGTGCTTGGAAAATGGTCCACTAGAAGGCATACTTCAAAAAGAAGTGAGCCAACAGCAAGTGGGGCTATTTGCTTTTGTAGAACTGCCCAAGATAGATCATGTGTCTGTTGTGCCAACCCCATGTGCCCAATCAGTACATTTCATCTTTCATGCTTGGGACTGACAACCACATCCAAAACATGGTACTGCCCAAATTGCAGATTGTTACCTGAATTCAAAAACTCTAAAGGCAAGTCCCAATCAAGCAAGAAAAAAATAGCATCTTCTAAAGCCTTGGCCCTGGATGATATCTGTATATGCAAGAGCAAGGCAAAGAATACAGATAAGCTTATTGAGTGCCATAACCCTGTGTGCAAAAATGGAACATTTTTTCACTTGGCCTGTTTAAGCCTTAAACGTATGCCAAACAATGCTAATTCCACATGGTCATGCCCAGATTGTAAAAAGAATCAAGCACAATCTAATAAGAAAAAAGGAAGTGGAAGTGTCAACTTTGTCAAACAAATCCAAGGAACCAACAGCAGTGTGAGTGACAAACAAAAGCCACTTGGAAAGCTTACACAGTCAGAGTTTGACCTTATTGCATCTCCAACAGGATGGTTAGACTGTTCTGTGATCCAAGAAGCACATGTACTGCTTATGAAAGTCAACAGCAATGTAAGTGGTTTCCAAAGACCAACCCTTGGTCCTGTCAGACAGTTCAATGTTGTTACTGGTGATTTCATTCAGATAGTGCATTTGAATAACAATCACTGGGCATGCTTAACATCTATTGGCTGTCTTCCTGGGTATGTTAACCTGTTAGACAGCATGACATCACCAATTTCGCAAGAGATAATTGAGCTCACGAAGAATTTGCTTGGTCCAAATTTCAAGAATATCACTCATATACCTGTACAGCAACAGCAAAATGGGAGTGATTGTGGTGTGTTTGCCATTGCATATGCCACATGCCTAGCCTATGGTAAAACTCCAGTTGTGAAGTTCATCATTCCAAGGATGCGGCCACATTTGCTGAGTTGTCTTAAAGCTGGTCATTTGACACTTTTCCCTACCACTTGAACTTCTTGAGGCATTTATTTTGGAATAAAAATTATTGCCTATTTCTTTAATTTCATGAGACATTTATCTCTAAAGGTTTAACTATAAGAGTTAATTATGAAATACAATGACCTAAAAAAGTTAGTGTTCATGCTATTAGAAAATTTCAAAAAAGCATATGTACATGTTATGATACTTAATCATATACAAAGATTTCTAAAGATAGATTGTGTTGGAGTTGCGATGAAAGTGTGCATGCCTAATTCAAACTTTCACATGCCTACATGTATTTCACATTTCCATCACAACTTCAGTGATCCGCCTTAGCTTGACCACATTAGTTTTATCCCACGAAAACATATTGATAAAATTTTCAATAAAACTCAGCCCTCCATACTCAACTGAAACACGCTGTATGTTAACATTTTAAAAAGTATTGTGTAGTAATGCATCAGGGGTAATAGTAACATTTGCTGCATTAATTTACAGAGAAATGATTGTGAGCCCCAATTCTCATTCAAAACATGTTACATTGTCTACGAACAATGGCTCACAATATATTTCTCTGGTTTTAATCAATCAAATGCAACTATTCCAGGGCACAAGTTTACAAGAGCAGCACATACATTAATTATACGGTCAATCATTGGTTTTGAATCTTCGTTGGAATCATTAGGGTTGCACTGAAGGAAATCTATGGGTAGAATGCCAGAAAATATTGTGTACTTTCGCCGAAGAAGTCCAATGACTCTCTCCACATGAATACGTACATTAGCAATGCCACGTGTTTGCTCCACATCAACAGGATCAAGTTGGTCTTTTCCCCTGGTGAACGCAGGGATGGCAAGCTGTGCACGGTGAAACATTAGGCTTTCTTGAATAGTGAAGCCTCTGTCTGCAAGGACTAGATCTCCAGGTACTAGCATCTTCATTAAACCACAGTTCTCTGTCAGGAACTTGTCAGAAGTTCTTCCTCCCCAGGCTTTTGAAACAAAGGAGATACTTCCTTGTGGTGAAATGCCAATGAGTATTTTCACTGTATTGTGGTGCTTATAAGAAGAAAAAGTTTGTGCACGGGCATAAAGGTTTGAAGGTCTGTTAATAAAGACCTCAAAACAGTCAATGATAACAGTGGTTTTGTTACCAAAGGAAAAGTGAAAACTTTGGGGCATGGTACGGTGCAAATCTTCCCTTTCTGGCCAGTGGATTAATGGTTGTAATCTTATATCCAAAGCTACCATCCAGGAAGAAAAAATTCTTGAGACTGTAGATAAAGACACCGAAAATCGATAGCTTAGATCTTGAAATGGCATGTTAAGTTTGAGTTTCATCAGTGTCATGGCAAATTCTTGAAACTGTGTCAGGCTTTGAGTCCTTCGGTTTACGTGTGGTGAAACGTGTTTAAAAACTGTGTTTAATATATCAAAAGAGGGTAATCCAGTGTAGAAGGAGACTTTGTCATCATTATTTTCAAAGTCATAACAGTCAAATGGCTTATTATCGTCCAGCTTAAGAGACTCGAAAAGATATTCAAACTCATCGGTTTGTGTACCTGCTTGGGAGATTTTTGCTTCCTCTGTCTGAGTGGCAGCATCCTTTTGTTCTGAATCATCTTCTTCTGGTGTACAGAAGTCAATATTCAAAACTTCAGTACCTGGTTCATTCAGTTTCTTTCGCTTTGCCAACAGCTCTTCGTCACTAGTGTGTTCAGTGTCAAACGGCAAAGACCTCTTTTGCTCGCGATTTCTCGCTCTCTCGCTTCTCTTTGCCGCTGTTTCCAGATTTGAACGCTGCTTTTTCTTGTGTCCTAATTGAAGAGTTGGAACCCAGTCTATGTTGTATTTATCCCAAGGTTTCGCAGCCCTTCCACTTACGAAGTGTTTGCCACATACTCGATCATTCTCGATAATCGCCTCCGTCAGATCATCTCGGCTTATAGCTGTGATCCACCTCGATCGCCTTTCTTCTGACAAATATTTAGCTTCTTCCCCTTGACTAGTAACGATAGAAGGTACTCTTGCAAAATAAACTCCTTTATCTCTTCCACTTTTCGATGCGCAGCCAACAATCATACATAAAACCATCTTCACACTCAAGACGCTCTTGGTTTGTTTACACTTTTGGTACACCAATATGGCGGCTAGCAACGGTTGTCAAGTGATTTGGTCACGTGCGTGAAAACGATCTATTGGTGGACAGTTGTCCGCTCTCCCCAGTCCTCCCACTCGATATGCAACTCGGCAATGGTTCAGTAGACTAGAAGCCTAGATTATGTATACTAATTTCTTTCTCATTCCTTTATAGCAAGGGCAATATTGTCTCCATGTCTGGATCCCAACAGTGTGGCAAACAATGTCTTGTTTAATTGGGAAATTGATGCCGTAGGAATTGACCTCAAAGTTACCGATAAACCAAGGCTGAAAATCAAGAAAGGAACGCTACAGGGAGGAAGAGTGAGTAGTAGTTGTTAAATCTCCTCCAATCTTTGATAAAAACTTATCAATCCAGAATTGAATTTCATCCTATTAGAGACCAAGTCCAACTAACAATTCATTATGTTGCTTCTTGTAGCGATACACACTGACTGTCACCGCCGCCATGGCATCCGACCAAACCCTATCCACTACTAAAAACATAGTTCTTGACGTTCAAAGTGGTCCCCTCGTTGCTAAGATAAGAGGTGGATCGTATCGGGTTGTCGGGGCAACGTCTACACTAACGCTAGATGGCAGAAAGTCGTTTGATCCTGATGGTTCGTCAGATTCAGAATGGTACAATTGGGAGTGCGCGGATAGCAGTGGGGATCCCTGTTTTGTTCCCGATCCTGCAAATGCTGCCCGAAAAATTCGTCTTGTTCTTTCCTCTACTGCAAAAATTACTGTTAATGTAGGATCGAATCTGGAGGCAAACAGCAAGTGAGTGTTTTGGTTCCAACGGTGTAGAACGATTGTGGTGTATGACAGTAGAAAATAATAATAATAATAAGGAAAAATTTATATAGCGTCGATATCCTTAAGTTCAAAGACGCTTTACAATATAAAAATGTGACTCAATAGATTTAAAATTTAAAATAAATTTAAGAAAAGAATTACTATTTCATGAATAAGAGTGAGTAATAAAACATGCCCATAATACATATCATTATCAACATATTAAAAACAAAATTCATTGCATTTCAATACATACATTAAAATGGAGTATTTTTTACCAATTTTGAACTGAAATTCAACTTTTAAACCATATCTATCAATTACCACCATCTATCTATCCATTTACACACGTAAAATATCTATCTACTAAACCCGCCACCCACTCATTCATCCACCCATCCATCTGTGAATCCATTTACTCATCCATCCATTTACAGACACTACATCCATCCATCTATCTACCACTCGTTTTTCCATCCATCTTTACACACTACATATATACGTCCACCGATCCATCCATCCATTAACTTACATTAAATCCACTTATCTTTTTACCACCAATCCATTCGTTATCTTCATCCTTATATGTAGTCTAAATCTATGAATAATTATTCCATACTAGATACAAGTTCACAATGATCTACAACAAAGGATCTAGAAAGGCTTCTAAATCAGTTACCATTAAGGTCGAACCTGGTTCTCCTCCAGACGTCGAAATTAGACCCCAGGCGAACACCAAGGAAAACCCAACCTCCATTGTCATCATCAAAGCAATCGCCAAGAGCACAATGCCATCTAACAACGTAAGCTGGGAGTGTGTAGAGGAAGATGGTTTTGGTTTCATAGATCTCACCACTTCCGGTGTTGCCTTGACACCACTGAGCTTCACTTTCAAGAAGAAGAGTGGCAAGGGTAGAGTGTCCAAAAATGTTGCCCTTGTCATTGCTGCAAACACTCTTGCCAATGGCGTGAATTACAAATTTAGAGTAACTGTTGCTCATGCTGATTCTTCTGCTGCTGGAGAAACGATCATCACTACTAATGCTGCTCCTTCACAAGGTTGGTAATTTACTCATCATAAAGTGAACTGAGTATTCTTTAACCTTCTTTATACTTGGATATGAACACCTTTTGCTCATCATGCCATATATGATAACGTTTATACCATATGTGAATGGGGAAGGGGCGAGCGCGCGCAAAGTGGCGCGAAAGCTTTTGTCAAACGACAAGAGAAAAGAAGTCGAACAGAATTTTTGTGAGTCCTGGATTTTCTATAATTTTCTAAAATTTTCGGCTCTCTAGAAAAAGATAATTAATACACAAACGATTTTTTCTAAGAAAGGAAGGGTTTTGTGCTCTATTTCCTATGCCACGATATGGAACAAATGCCAAAAGGAATTCCTACTAACAATCAAAACCAAACTTCTATATCAACAGGAATTCTTGATATCTCTCCATCCAATGGCACAGCAATGGTGACAACCTACACGTTAAAGTGCTACTACGACGAAAATTGCTCAAACTTGGATTCAGCTGAAACTTCCTAAGAATACTCTTTAAAGGTCCAATAATCACTGTATGAAGTGTTTTCTCGATATTCAGGACGAAAGTATGATATTTTTACGATTATTTTTTGGAGTCTGTGACGTCATACACTCAACATCGAACATCGCTCCATACATTTCTTTGTAGTTTATGATCAAAATATCAGTAGTAAAGGGAGAAAGAAATACCCAAACACCCCAAAATATAAATTATAGTCACAAGTAATGTGAAATAAGCACATTAGCCACCTTTTTGGCTTCATAGGAATAAAATAAATTAAGGATTTATATACAAAGAAATGTATGGAGCGATGTTCGATGTTGAGTGTATGACGTCACAGACTCCAAAAAGTAATCGTAAAAATATCATACTTTCGTCCTGAATATCGAGAAAACACTTCATACAGTGATTATTGGACCTTTAAAGAGTATTTTTAGGAAGTTTCAGCTGAATCCAAGTTTGAGCGATTTTCGTCGTAGTAGCACTTTAAGTGCTTCTGAAGGCTGGTCTGACGATCCAGCTGACCTGCCACTGAAATATCAATTTGGGTACTTTAAGAAAGGAAGTTCAGGAAAAGAAAAATTGCTGGGCTTGTTCGGGGAGTCTAACGAAGTCGAGAGTATCAAATTTCCACCAGGTAAAGAGCAAAGAACTTACATTGAACACATATTATCCATGAGCGCGAATCCTCAAAGTCTTAAGAAGACTGCAAGTGTATGAGGTGTAATACTGCACTGAGAAGGACTGACTTGTAGGAGAACAGCGTTAGTTTGAGCTTGCAAGTAGAGTGTTCAAAATTCTCGTTTTTATCAAAAGTGATTTTTAATACGCAGAGTTCCTACATAATTGTTGTTCGTATTTGATTCTGATGATAGCAGAGTGGCACAGAGGTTACGCGTGAAATGATAGCAAAATGTAGAGCGTGGCACGTGAAATTATCAAAATGTAGAGCGTGATTCGTGAACTTCAGGTTTACAGTTACGCATGATTCTTTTCTTGAAATGTGTGTGATTCGTGAATGATTACGTGATATCCATGTATGGATGCGATATATGGATATATGGATGCTGCCTGTGCCACCCTGTGGTATATCGTTTCCTCAGAGGAGAAACATTCCGTTATTGACAGTACTTACAACATATGTTATTACATTTTACAGGTGATGAGTCCAATAGCAATTCCTTGACTGTATTCGTGGACTGTAAGGATGCCTTGGGTGCTGTGACAAGACAGACAGCAACAATCACAGTCATGCCTAAAGTCATCACCACTGCTTTCCTTGGAGAGGCTAAGAACGACATCCTTAAATCCTTTGAGAGTGCAGACTGGAACTCAGCTTTAGGTAAGAACTTTTGTTTAGCAGCTTCTAACGAAACAGAATTAAAGATAAGAGGCTGCTTGTAATAACTTAAAACGTTTAGTAACTGGGGTCGCCATCAAGATGGCCAATTCTAGGCCAAAACAACTAATTGATTGCCCAATTGACTTTACAGGTGGTATGGGCGCCCTGTTGTCAGCTTTACCATCTGGCTCATCGGACCCTAATCAAACCTCTGCAGTGACTGAAATGAAGGAAGCCTTTGCTGGCAGTGTAAGTAGATGTGTTTATTTTGTTTCTGTTATCATGTATGTCACGAAGGAAAGACGTACCAGTACAGCGGAACTGCTTTATGTGCACAATAGACAATACAAACCATACATGGGAAATTCCTTGTCCTTTTATATTGCATTCATGTATCCATATATAAGTATTGATCCAACAAGAAACCGAATTTAATTATTTATGTTTCAGACTCTTTCGATATTGCAAAACGGAGGTGTGGCTGATGACCCAGCAGCAAAAAGCGTCATGTACGAATCTATGGGTTCCATCACTAGCGGAGGATCAGCAATGAGTGACAGCACCAAGAACAACATAAAAGATACAATCTTGGGAATTGAAACTGGAGCCTCTTCTAGCAAACGAAGGCGAAGGCGAGATGTTGCGGGTAGTTCGTCTGTTGAAGTTTACACCGTGTCTCAGGTTCGTATTTTTGTGTGAACACCTCATTCATAATGACATAAATAATAGACATATATCGACAAAGATAAGAGGGATCGGGTATCAAAAATTCAAGATTCTCATTATGTCAACAGGCTGAAACCACAATTTCTCTGGTGAGCAACTTGATCGATCCAAATCTTTACGACTCTAGTACGATGGCCACGAAAGCATCGGTGCTTTCCCTTGTGGAGTCGAGTGGTATTAAGGTTTGTGCTGGTCTAGCACTGGGTATGCCCGCGGCTGTTGTTAAAGACAAGCTTTTGGTACTTCGAAGCGAAAAGAATTCATTAGCAACCGCAGATACAATATTCGTTGATATGGCTTGTAAGGATTGCCCATCGAGTCTTCAAAAGAGTGCCAAAATCAAGCTTGGAGTTTCTTTACAAACAACGTATTCGTCTTGGAGTTGCGCGGCATAAACAACTTGTAGTGAGTATGTTTGATTACATCACAGCAAATCTACGACTTGTTAAGCAGCGCACCTAATAATAAGACCTTGACAAACGTCGTTGACTTTAAAATCTACAACCCTGAGACCTATGCAGCTATATCCATCAGTACTCTATCGAACCCAGTCACCTATCAACTACCCGTCCTGGAGAATGCAACGCTTTCTAATGAAACATACTTCCAGGTAACTTTTATACATTGTTAAAGTCCAGCATTGAAACACTTTAGTGATATATTCTGTAGCCACTTTTCCATTGGCAGCTGCATAAGTTTCTTCATATACTGCGAGGATCAGTTCAATTTGATACATTACAACCGCAGTACAAATATATATTTGATAAATATCCTCATACACATAGATAACTTTCCTATCGGGCCGATAAACCCACCTCATGTGTCCTTGAAGTCTCATATTAGACTTGGTAGCTCAGTGTTTAGAGCATGGCACCGGAATCGCCAGGGCTCGGGTTCAAATCCTGTTCAAGACTTTGCTTCATATACTGCGACTATTAGCTCAACTTGACACAATACCTTCTATAACTGCACGTAAATCGTAGAGATAAATGCACGTGATTGCAGAGCGTGCTACTTTAAAAACTAGATGACTTTACCTACAAACCATCATTTTAGTAAACTTCATCCATCAGTTTTTATTAATGTCAATATAGTTTGTCAGTTTTGCTAACAATAATAAGTACTCTAGTTGGTTGCAAATCTGATTTTGTTAATTTATTGGTTAGCCTAACTAGGATGTTTTCTTTTTCTCTTTAGTGCAAACGCTGGGATTCTGGAAAGTCCTCGTGGACTGAAAGTGGTTGTGTGACCTACTGCTGTAAATGGCGATAATGGTACAAAGTACATCGAGTGTAGTTGTACGGAGGTCAGTTATCTTGCTGCATTCCAGGTTGACAGCCTACCAACCACACCAGCACCAACCACGACACCAGCCCCTGCCACAACAGCAGGTCCAACTGATCCACCAATTACTGTTCGAAGAGCGCAGTTTGCCTTGGTTGGGGATTATGATACTCTGGTTACCCCAGCAAAAGAGGCACAATTCAAGGCCGATGTCAGGAAGTCAATAGCGACAGTTATGAAGGTTAACGAATCAAGCATTGTTAACCTAACCCTTTCAAAGGGTAGCATCATCGTTATGTTTGCTTATATACCAAGTCCATCAGATACTGGCGCCAGTATGGATGCTGCTGTAAGTAACCTACAGGCAGCAGTAAAGAATAGTAACTTCTCGGTAACTCTTTCCGACGGAACCTTCTTGAAAGCAGACCCAGTATCGTTTTCTTGGACAAAGGACGAGAGCAAGCCCACTGTTCCTGCTCCAGAATCAGCTACGACTAAACCTGGTCTAACGGAGACGGAAATCATCATCATCGCCGTTGTTTGTGGTGTTTTGGGCGTGATTATCCTTGTCATAATCGTCGTAGTATGTCACAGGAAGAAGAACAGAGAATCAAAAATATCCCCAGAATCTTCAAGAGCACAGCTTCGCGGTGACGATGTAGAATTGGCGAACCGGCGAAAAGGTAAGAGTTCTATAGGCGACATATGTATGTATTATATATTATATATATTCTATGAGCGTGCGCGTTTTGACAGAAAAATGTGATTCCCACTAAGAAAGCAAAAAAAACAAACAACAACAACAACAAACAGAATTAGATGAAGTTTGTTTCAAGTTTTAGCAAGAGGTCCATGATATGAGTGGTATACTTGTGAACTGTTTGAAGACTAGACACTTAAAAGTAAAGTTTCATTCCTTGCTTCCTTCCTTCCTTTGGCTTCTTTCATTCCTTCTGTAATTTTCATATAGACAATTTAACGACATTTCTACTATCCTTGTACATACAGCTTTGAAAGACTCTCGGAAGAATAACTGCACATCTTATGCTTTCCAAAAGAAATTAAACATAGTTTTCTTTACCCCCCCCCCCCTCATACCAAAACGCTTCAATTCTTTCTAAAACAAACGTACTAACTCAGCTTCTCTTTGATTTACAGTCAATGGCAATGACAACGAAGCAGTCGAAACTTGAATCCACGTAGCGTATAACCTCAACCAAGATATCAACAACGCTGCACACAAGCAAATTTTTAATACTATAAACAAGAGTTATTAATCCTGCACAATCCTGTTTCCCATTTCCCAAGCTATTTAGTCAACTTTGTAATAGAATTGCCTAGGTAAGATTTCCCAATCGATGGACTACATGGAAATAAGCAATCTGATAGGCTTTCCAGCATCCAATTGGGACAATTAAACCTTTTCTATATTTAACGGATCTTTGTTTGAAAAAAAAACGTTCGTTAAACATAGGGTTCTTACATATTGTACGAAACATATTATCATTCTTATGTGTACCAATGATTACCTATAATAAGTATTATTTTTTTACAATCACCTTCGACTGACGTTACTCATATTGGATTGCGTAAGAAGATTGAAGAATTCTATCGAAGGCAAATGCAATATAGTTTCTATCATCCTGCCATCTGAAGATGGATGCCGCTTTGATCGTGAAAATCCTAGGTGTGGTGTTTTTTTTCGAGACGAACACCCTTTTTTGTTTGAAAAGCGCTGGCGCAGAAATCTGGCGCATAAATGTATTTAAAAAAAGGCAATAATCATATTAGAGATGAGATCCAGGTAAAAAATTTAATTATCAGGGTAATGACTCATCGTATGAAGTGGGTAAACATGAGTCCGTTCACAACTAAGAGAATGCATTTTGGTCTTCAAAAAAATTGTCCTTGTTTTGCAAGGGTAAAACTAACTAGCCAGTGGTGAACAAACTTGTGTTCCCAATTCTATAATGAAAATGAAATTTTTGTCTGTCCTGTCTTACGTGGTGTTGCTTGTACTCAAGCTTGACCAGAATGCATCCTGTTTGTCCTGAGGTCTATCGATTGGGTATATCATGTAACATATTCTATAATTTAAGCCATTTATTTTCAAAAGGACATTTGATTAGTTCTAAAAACAAGTGTTAGAAAAAGAAAAGTTTAATACAAATGTAGTTTGGATCATTTTTTTCCCATATTTTTCAAGCTATGTTTTGTTTTTCTTTTGTATTCTATTGCGTACTTCCATTTTGACCGTCCTTGCTGCCATTGTAGTTGTCAAAGTTTGAACGTATTAATGATATGTTTTTTTTTTGTTATTTCATTATTTTGGGAATCTTTGCAAACAATTTACTAGGAAATAGAAGAATGTAATGGAGTAATAAATATCATAATTGTACTTTGAAAGAATCGTTCAATAGTCCTTGAATGTTTAATGGTAAAACGAACCAGGCTAGACTGCAAGTTCTTGGTCACTCTTCGTAAAAAACATGCTTTGTGTACTTCTTTGGGCGAGCGAGGACTGGCGTGGATGCATGAAATATTAGACTAGCTATTAATCCTCGCTCGGTCAAATTAAGCAAAATGTAAGCACGACGAACTGTGACTAAGGAGAAAAGACTGATGTATAAGAAAATCATTTTCATTGTGTATTAAAAACGTGTGTATTTAATAAAGAGTGATGTTTTTACGAAGCGTCTTTATTTATGTTATCTTTTTATTTTATACTGGTTCTCGATTGACGTCACAGCGGCCATGTTGGCGTACAATCCAAGTACGGTTAGCAAGTGCCACTTACATGTTTTGGCCCGCATCCCGTGGCCCCACATGCATCTGGTGGCCCCTATGGTAACGAAACTAGGTACGATGCGTTAGACTTGTGTTGTCAGTCATCTGAACACGTCACATGGCGTGACGCGTCACATATCACGTGACTTACGAACAAAACATCGCCAATTTTTGCTAATAGTCATTACAATGAATTCTATTGTGATGTGAGTCATCTGACCACGTGATATGACTTGGCGTCTCTGCGATTATTTCCTTACAAGAATATGTCTTTGCACCATCATGTGATGCAGCCATGACAGGAGGCAGAAACAATTGAATCTGGCCTAATCTAATTTACATGAGAAAGAATTCAATTTCCCAAGGGAGAAAGACTCTTTTGTTATGTCTCCTGTCATGGCTGCCATTACGTGATGGTGCAAAGCCTCTATGAGATTATTTTGGCATTTTCTCATAAAGATAACAAACCTAAACGAAAAAAAGTCAGAGAAAAAAAAGCAGTTAAGCGCAAAGAGCAAAGAAAACCACTTAAAATGCAAGAAACGAAGCTTTGAAAAGAAAAAAGCTGTTATATTCTAGGTTATAAATAATATGTCGTAGTTTGGGGAAGAATACGGAAAAGTACGAAATACCCAAAAAAGCCGACCAGCTTTTGAAGCAAATCAAAGCCAAAGCACTTCCATGAAGAATTTTACGTGAAGTGGGAATTGGCCAAATAATTTTACGTGAACGCATTTTGCGAGGGGGTATAGGGGACCCTGTAATTTCTGTTGTCTGATGGCATAAACGTCAGTTTCCATGAGAACGTGATCCGGCTTGCAAACGCGTGCCGTGCTTAATGTTTGACCATCGTAGTTTTCCTTAAAATAATACCGAAGGTGAGATGGGTAGGGAATATATCGAAAGCTTCAAAAGTGCGTGCCACAAGATGAAGAAGATCGGTTTTAAGCAGGATCCTATAAATGCCAATTCGATCTCCTGAGGCACTTTTAAGCGTCCCTAGCGACCATTCAAATTTGGGCCCCCTGCAATCTCGTACCCAGAGCCCTTATTTCTTACTGCGCATGCTCGACGAAATAATTGGGCTCTGGAGAACTCCAATATTTCCTGTGCTGTGATTGGTTCTCGAGAACAAAGGAAGATATCGGAAGTAAAAATTACAGTACTAGGGAAAATAAACATGATGGCGTCTCGAATTAAGTACACCAAAAAAGCCTGTAGGGCCGGATTTTTCAAAGTTTTGCCGGTTTTGTAATGGAAATTGTATTGATGTCCATCCAATAGATATTTTCGGAGTTAATTTAACTGAAAACCATCTTCAAAACCTAATTTTCCAAGCGCAAATTCACATGCTCGTTGAACATCGTCCGCCATTTTGAATTTACCTAGTCTGTCATAATGCGCATGTGCGAGAAACCCAGAATCTGGGTCTTCCGGTTTGGAGTTTTCCAGAGCCCAATTATTTCGTCGAGCATGCGCAGTAAGAAATAAGGGCTCTGGGTACGAGATTGGGCCCCCTGTGGAATGTCTATCCTATGAGCATGCGCAGAAGTCGGATAGCACTTGTCATTTGATCGGAGAGAAACGCGGACGAAGGAAGGAAGACAGCAATCAAAAGCTACAATAACAGGGTATTTTTCGATAGATTTTCACGATCAGAGGCTGAGTATCCCCCAGAATTGAGCTAGTAAGTTATATTCTTATTTATTTCATAGGTTTACCTATTTATGCTTGAATTTCCTCTAATATTCGTGTCTGATCAACGCTATCACTTCACTACACCCTTTGGGCTTCACATCGGTTAAAGGACATTGGCAACATAGAAAAACACAGTCTGTTTAAGGCTCACACTATAGTGCAACGTTAAAAATGCTATTGTTCGTGAAGAAACCGATATAGTGGGAAATAGGAAATTAATTTGGCCAAAATTCTTTAGCGTCCGCCATCTTGAATAGTCTGTTGAAATAATTAACTTCCATATGACGTCATTAGCAGGGTAGAATGAAAACAGAACTTGATTTTCGGACTAGTTTGTGGAGAAAGTGAACGTAAAAATTAGTTTCTAGTATCCTTTTATCTAAGACTATGGAGCCGTAAACTGGGCAATACATTTTGTTTTCATCTTGTACAACCAGATGCTTTAATGCTACCCTGCTAATGACGTCAAATGGAAGTTTGTATATCGAAGACTTTCAAGATGGCGGAACATGGGCCGACCAGGGACAAGTTACAATTCGTTTTCTTGCCACCCTTACAATCCAGATAAAATAAAACACCCCCATAAAGACTATTTATGTATATACTTTTACTGATAGGTTGCTTGAATTATATAATGCTAATGTCCTTTAAATGCAGTCTATGAGTTTTTTCTTCAGTCTCTTGAAATAGAAAGCTTCGATCAGGCTTTAAGATTTATGAATCATACTTATGACAAGTGCTTGACATTTAACTAAAACCATCGTTAGAAGAATTGAATTTGAAACCGGTCTGTTTTTGACTCGAATTTATAACTCTCAAATGTTTGAAGAACTGGGGGGCATGTTGTCAGTTTAGGAATGAATTCTCATCGTAAATGAATAATCTTTGACAAAGATTGCTGGCGTTGACAATTCTTTCGATTACCCTGCAGCTGAGGTTTTCTCTTTCTCTGCAGTATGAGTTGTAGTGAAACATCACTACGATATTCAATTTTCCCATACTTCGTCAACAGTGTCAGCAGGTTTTTCAGCATATTTCCTTCTGTTCTGCCCACATTACATTAATCCAAAATACATTTAGGTACTACTCTTTTCAAATGAGTATGGTGTGACGGAAGTTTTGTCACAAAGTTTTGTTGGTATTCACAGAGGTTTTACAAAATAAGGGGTTAAAAGCTCGTTTACCAGCAAAAAGCCAGTGCATAGAAGTATATGAATACATTAAATGTGGTCAGTGATTATCAGTGATGTTGCCCCTAACAACATTCACATATCATATCACCAACAAAACTTCTGTCATGCCAAACTCAAATGAGAGGCGTAGTTTTTAACTGGTCTCCCCTGCAGCCCTTCTCATTGTCGTCTTTCTAGCTTCTGGTGGAATGAGAGGAGAAATTGATACTCTTTAAGCAACAGCAATTATTCAGCATCTATAATCATTCTGTCAGAGAGGCTGAAGTTGAATAATTGGCTTAAAAGGTTAACACTGACAGTTCTCAAAATATATAACCTGAGCAGTGATTGGTTGGACTTGTAGTAAGGAATGTTGTTGAAATGTGAGCAGCTGTTAGTGAGAAGGGAGCTCTGGGTGGTGACGGTGGGAAGCATGGGTGGCATGCGCTGCTATTTCACTGCCTCTCACCAATGCGGCCAGAGTTTGAGTCCTGCCGATCTCACTGTTGTATGTGAGTAGAGTTGTTTTTTAGTACTCTCTTGTTCTTCCAGATTTTTTCTCCAGTCTTTCTGCTTTTCGTGCCTGAAAAATCACTTTTTAAATTCCAATTCGATCTCATCTTTGGGCTTTCACCTAGTTGGAGTCTAGCCCTGTTATGATTGCCCCACAGTGTGGTACAACAGCTAAAGCTTGATAATAGATTTTAGAGTTTTAGATTTCTAAGGAAACCTGCAGGGGAAAAAACCTCACCAATCTTTTTTTTAAAATAACTGTAGAATTTTGAGGATGTTGCTGTTTGATATATCTTCTGAAAGATTTTTTTTTAAATTCAGGCTCTACCACATTTCAAGAATTTCAGTCTTAAAAGAAACGTCCAATACTAAAAGTGATGAAGGCCGAGATACACAAGCTCCTATCTTTAGATGATTTGCTTTTGAGGTATGTGGCTATCCAAACAGAATATTAAACAATCACCATTTATTGTATTTGATATTTTGTATAAAATTGCTTAATAATAATTTGTTGTTTATGTATGTAAATTGAATTATGTGTAACACATAAATACTACAAGAAAAATAAAACAAAATAAAAATCTAATAGTAAATAATAATAACCAGTAGTGTTCAACAAAACCTGTCATAAATGGAATTCACTAATATTAATCTTCTTAGCAAAAGTGTTCAACAATGGGGAATATACCCTAGAGAATGGCATAATTTAATTCATAGTAGAGAATGGTACCATAACCAGGGTGTATGTCATGGCCAGTTTGGCTAGCATGTTGGTATATGGTCAACGATTTGGTGGCAGATAGTGCAGGGTTGCCTTTGTTTAGTAGTACAAAAAAATCGAAATATGTAAAATATTGTTTTTCCCAACACCAATATCAACAACTTATGCTTGATAGTTTGGAATCAAAGAGCTGAACACTGATTAGTTAGCCAACAGTTGTCAATCAGAGAATGTCTAAGTGTTATGTTTAACATGTGACATGACTAACTGAACATGAACACAAAAAAATCCATGAAAACAACAATATTTATTGAAATCTAGGTTGCGAAGTTATTGCTCACAACCATAATGTTCAGCTCTGGAGATTCTTAGTCGAAGAACCAGTGTTGGTGAATAAAGAAGCACTTCCAAAACAAGGCAATTGTTGGTGTTGAACGTTCAACAAGTATATTGCAATGACAAGACCAGGGTCCTCAAGACTGACTACATGTGGAAACCCGCAGCATGCAATGGGGGTTAGAATGCATACATGCATGAAACCACTGGCCAGCAGTTTCGTTTTTAATTTCATTTAGCCACATTGAATTTCCTCAGTAGATGTTTTTGCCTGGCCCATGTATTTTGACTGTGTGATGGAAAGCTCTTCACCCTTGTCAATGTCATCTCTGCAATCTGAGCTTCAACTGCTTCAGCAGGAATTTTTTGTGCACTCCTCTCTGATTCCTTGTGCAAAATGATCTGTTATGATGAGGCATTTGTAGAACTTGCCAACTATTTTCTTCATCTTGATTTGATTCCAATTTCTCTACAGTTGTTTCACTTGCTTATGAATGTTTTTTTTTTTTGGAGTGATATTATCTTTCAAGAAGTGAAGGGTTGTAAAAATGGCCTCTGCTAGCACCTGTTCTTAGTTAATAATAATAATAATAATAATAATAATAATAATAATAATAACAACTTTATTAGACAGGGTAACACCGTTACCATAAATGATAATTTTCAGGTGGCCCTCGATAAAATATATACAAAATAGAATAATAATAATAAATAATAGTAAAATATATATACATATCAAATCCCCTCCCCGCCAAACCATCAATGCCCCCTCCAACCCCCCATCCACCCCCTACCCTCCCCCACGCGACGACCCTCCCGCAACCGGGTGTATATGAGACTATATAATAAGCAAAAAAAAAAAGACTATCCTAAATATGTAAATAGAAAGTTCTAAAAACAAAATCAAAAATATGAGAGTGTATATTTGTAAGAGAGCCGCCACATGAAAACAGAGCATCAGGAATTCAGCCGGACAGGGACAGATCAAAGGACAGAAGAACAACATAGAACTTTTTCTTCCGTCCCTCAACCAATCCCCCCCCACCAAACCACCAATTCCCGCCCCTCCGCGTGATGGCTCTCTCGCAGTCAGGTGCAGGTAAAATAAAAAGGTATCAATTAATTATTAAGAGTCCAGGCTAAAACTTTGGTTGTAAATATCAAAATAAATGTTATTTAAATAACGTTTTTTGAAGTGTTCAACTGTGGGGCTTTCTTTAACTTCTTTAGTCAGTCCATTCCAGATGCTTGTACCACGGTAATGAAAAGTTCTTTGTCCAGTTGATGTTTTGAACAGTGGGATTGTTATGTTTCCTTTCAACGATTGTCTTGTTCGGCGTTTGCTGTCATTGGTAAACTTATTAGACAAATATGATGGAGCCAGGTTGTTCATGCATTTATACATGAGTGTTCCAGTGAGGAGCTTTGCCTGTTCATCTACTGGGAGCCAGTCAAGTTTTTGGAAGAGCTCAACTGTACCTATGTCACGTGCTTTACGGATATCTAGTATGGTACGACCCGCTCTTTTTTGTACTTTATGAATACGCTTAAGGTCTTCTTTAGCACAAGTACTGTAGATTGTAAGACCGTAGTCGATGATTGGTTGAATCATACTGTTATAGAAAGCATACGTGCGAAATGAGGTAAAAAACATTTGATGCGTCTTAGTAGAGACAGTCTAGTGTTTATTTTCTTAATATGACTAATGTGCTGTTTCCAGGTGAGATTTCTGTCGATATATAGACCCAGCAACTTATGACAGTTCACTTTGTTTATCTCTGATGAGTCGATGGTTAAGGAGATTTCGTCACAAATTTTATTCCTTGGTCTTGTACAGATTATCATCATTTTTGATTTATCTTTGTTGATGACTAAGCGATTTCCTTTGGTTCAGTTTGACAAAGGCTGTAGGTCGGTGTTCAGGGATGACATAATTTCATTAGGTTGTTTATTTGCTGTGTAGAGTGTGATGTCATCTGCGTACAAATCAATTTTGCTGTTGTCGATATAAAGTACCAGATCATTCATGTAAATTGAAAATAATAATGGACTGAGGATGGACCCTTGTGGAATACCTATGGGTTGAGAACTGCGTTCTTTTGAGCGCTTGCCTCTGAAAACCACTATCTGTTTTCTTTCATCAAGGAATGATCGTACAAGATTCATTGAAGTATCTTTAAGGTTGTAACACTCGAGTTTTTTTTAGAAGAAAATGGTGGCTTACCATATCGAAGGCCTTGCTCAGGTCAATCATAACTGCTGTGTTTATGTAACCTTTGTCCATGTTTTCAAGGAAGGAGTCTGTAAGTTTTATAAGCAGAGTCTCGCAGGAGTGCTTGGTCCTGATTCCTGATTGGTTATCGTTTAGTAGGCTAAAATCGTCCAGATAAGTTGCCAGTTCCTTATGTAAATGTCTTTCAATGATTTTTGAAATGACTGGTAGAACAGCTATTGGCCTATAATTGGCTGGATCATTGATGTCCCCTTTTTTATGAATGGGGCATACTTTGGCCAACTTGAATTGAGATGGATATACTCCTGTGCTGATAGAGGTGTTAATAATGTGTACTAGTGGATCTGCAATGATAGGTAGTGAAGCTTTGAGTAGTTTAGTACTTATTTCGTCTATTCCAGTTCCTTTTTTGTCAGGCATACCCTTTATCTGGTCAACGACAAATTTCTTATTGATCAAGGAGAATTGTAGTGAGGTGTCTGGTGGCTTCCTTGTGTTGATAAACTCTTGTAGACTTTGGAAGTCAGTAGTTGCCGCTGTATGCTTTGGACTTTGAAGTGAGGTGAAATGTTCGTTAAAGAGGTCTGCTATCTCTTTATCAGATGATTTGCCTTGTGTTATAGGTCCGATGTTTGACTGTTTCGGGTTGAAGGTTTTCAGATGCGCCCATAGATCTTTAGAATTAGCTTTCTTTTTTGTCAGAGTATCCTGGAAAAAAGTCCTTTTAGCGTTACGTATTTCGCGACGGACTTTGTTGCGAAACTTTTGATACTCTTTCCATTCCGTAGAGTGTTTTGTATAATGTCGGGCTTTAGTAAGAAGATGGTCTCGTTCCTTTATCAATTTACGTAGGTCATCAGTGAACCATTTTGGTTGTAGATTGGTTTTTACCCTTTTCTTTTTCACTGGTGCATGGCTATTCACCACCTCCATGAATAGACTGTAAAACGTTTCCCATTTATCATTCGAATTGTCGAACATGTCCATAGTGTTCCACGGGATAGTTCTTAAATCCTCTAAGTACTTTTCCATGTCGAAATGTTTGAAGGATCTGTATTCGATAGTTTTATGGCCAGGTAGTTGTCGGAGTTTGCCATTAAGTTTTCTGACGGCACAGACAGGGCGGTGGTCAGAGAGACTGATATCATGTACTTTAGTAGATAGGACGTTTGAAGGTTCGTTGGTATAAATATGATCTATACACGTTTCAGATGGGATGCGAGTTGGCGAAGAGATCAATTGATTGAAGCCAAGTGAAAGCATGTGTTCGTAAAATTTATGTTCAAGGTTCCGTTGGTTGTGAAGGTCGATGTTGATGTCTCCTAGTAACCATGTTTCTCTGTTTTCAGCGACAGCACGGTTGATGTTTTCCATGAGTAACTTATCGGTTTGAACATCAGTGGACGGCGGACGGTATATAAATCCTGTCAAGATTGTTGGGCTTTGCGAAGAAGTTTTAATCTCTAGCCATATTATTTCTAGTTTTTCATCTTCGAGATCGACTCTTCTTTTGAACAATAGTCTATTGTTAATGTAAGTCAATAGACGGCCTCCTTTTTTGTTATTTCTGTCTTTCCTTTCAATTGCATAGCCGTCTAATTGTAAGCTATTGTTATCAATAGCAGGACAAAGATGACTTTCGATGAGACCCAAGATGTCGATTTCGTTTGGTTTGTCGCTAAGGATGTATTTTATTTCATCGAGTTTGTTTGGTAGACTTTGAACATTCCAGCTAACAAGTCGAATACCTTGCTTTGGGAGATCAAAAAAATCAGGATGTTCGAAGGATTCTTGAAGGTGACAGTAGGTCGAAGTATTATCACTATGTAGATTATGCAAATTATTGGAGGATGAGTCAATGAAGAACGAGTCCGAGAAATTGAATGGAAGCTCAGGAGATGCTGGTCCAGGATTAAGATGTATATCGTTTGATAGTAGGATAAGTGTTAGCGCAAACCAGCAAATAGGAAATGTGACCTTGTGATTAGATTTGGTGAAGCAAAATATCTGTTCTAGTGGGTTTCCTTTTTCGAATCGTTCTCTTCACGGTTAAGTGGTCGGCATCATTGTTCAAAAATTCTTGGCCAGAGAAATAATTTGAACAGTTCAAAAGCGTGAGACATCTGAAACGGGTGGTTTCTCGGCATCGTGTGTAGTTTCCATCGGGAGACAAGCCATGGAAGAGATATAAGAAATAAAATACTTGGAGAGCACAGAGAAAGCCTCCGAACGCCATGACCCGTGAACTAAGGAAGAACTAGTTGGGCTAGTTATCTTACGCTATTTTCTTCCTCTTTCTGATTTTTACCATTGAATATAATTATAGTGTTCATACATCTAGTTTGTTTCTCATGTGTGTTAAATCCTTCATTCATGTTTGCGTAGTTAATAGAGGGGACTGGTTACAAAACCCGGCAAACTTCAAAAGGCGCTCTATTGTTTTCATTTTGATGTTGAAATGTACAGTCACTCGACTGAGACCATGCACGGGCTGAGTTCAATCCAAGATGGCGTGTGATGCTGAATTCTTAGCTGGAGACAATTTAGATGCAATTTTAAACATTTTAGAAGAAAACGAAGGAATAGAAGAGGAATTTGTTAATGAAGTCGAAAATGTAAGTACGAAAGACGCTTTGAATGATCATAAATGTTCAGGAAAAGAGCAAAAAACTGAGCAATTGCATATACGGAACACATTGATCGACATAAACAAACCATACTATTTCTCCTTAAAGCATGCACAGTAGTGAATAAATCGCTTGTCATCTTCTCCCAAGTGCTAAGAAAGACTCTTGCAATATTAGGTTTGAATAAATTGAACTGCTTTTGATATTTTCGATTAAGTAAAGATCAGAAATGATCGATCATTGCTGTCATTATAGTCTGCAGATTCAAAGCGTCTGATCTATGGAACTGATATAATTAATCTATTTTGTATAATCATTTTTGTGTCAGAAATGTTGCAAGAAATATAAGACTAGAGGTGGTTATCAAAGACATCAAGCCTCCAAACATAGTGAATGTTCAGCTCGCCAAGTGCCTTTCGACTCAGAGGTGTTGAATCAACTCGTAAACAATACTGTTATGAAACTTAAGGAAAACAAGGCTCATTCTGAAGTATCAAACAAGAACTGTCATCGTACAGATTTGAAAGTCCTGCTGAAGATGGAACACTTGAACGGTATACAAAAAATGGCAGCGTTGAGAAATTGTATGGAAGATATTATGCAACTGTAGCAGTCAACTCTGTGACATTCTTCAGGGGATTGACACGGAATGCAGCAACATTGGTAGCACTCAAGGTTGCAGATAGTTTGTTGGCATATTGCAATAAAGTGAAATCAACAAGTGAAAGCAGCCAAGGAATGAACACTGTATTATCAGACAGGGACATGTCTTGCATTCAGTACCTTGGAGGAAATGTACTGCATAATTTGCATAATAAACACAGAAACAAAACATCAGAAAGCCAACAAGCAATGTAATGCTGAAAGCTGGCAAGTCTGAGACAAATGATCATTCGCAAAATCTAATATCTAGTGAGACACGTGGTGGATTATGGTTTATTTCTCAACCAGCACAGAATTTTTTTTTGCCAAACTGAACATTTCTTTAGGTAATCCACCTCTCAAGCTGCAGGTTTACAAAAAGTTGATTTCTCTAGTATCATTTCTAAGTTAATCAGTGATACTATTATAGTATCTCAGTATAATATTATTCTTTTGGAAGCAGAACTTGAACCTGTTAATCACACAAGCAAAAGTGTATTGTATAGCATTATCAACCTTTATGTACGAGTTTGATCATTTTTGTTTGCCAAAGATATTATTGAGTGACACAAGATAAAAGTTAAGAAAAATACGGCTAAATCTCTTTGTAAAGAAATCAGTAGAAGTTGAGAGGAGCAGGAACAAGGGAAAGAAAGACAAGATTAACATGAAAGCAATATTTATTGTAAAAACAAAAATACACAACCAGCAGTTCTAATATTATATTAAAATATTGAATGATGGCTATGAACTTATTATTTAAAAGAACTTATCATTACCTAGTTCTTATTGAGACTTCAATCAAAGCCAACACATCAATTTTATGGGTTAAGTGTCTTCTCTCTAGAGCCCTAAATACATCTGTTAATGAAAAAATAATTATCATAGAAAGGAGTAATCTACCTTTCACTTTGTCAAGTAGCAAAAATAGTGGCACATGCTATTCAATTATGATCTATATATGTAATACAGTGTCCAAAACACATGACTGTACATAACTTGACATATACTTCTTAATGACTTAGGTTTTTTTCTGACTGTTAAATGTTCATTGGTTACTTCCACCCAAGATCTCTCTTTGTCCTTCCTACCCCTGGTATTTCCACTTTTACAGGATACTGTTCTTTGTATTCTCATGGTGTTGTTGTGGTATCCAAATGAGCATACATCTGGGTTGTCTTTTCGTCAACCCAACTTCCGCTGATTGCCAAAATACTCCTCGGCTGGAACTTGGCAGAACGATCTGTTAGTAAATATTCCATTCCTTCTGCAAGCAAGAATTTAGTTGCTTCAATGGCTGAGAGAACTGTGATCTTAAACCCTTCATGGGTTTGCCAGGATAGGAACATTCTTGCTCTAGCATTCTGGCTAAAGTTTCCAGGTCTGGCAGAGCACTTTCTTTCCAGTTCTTCAGGTAGACCAAGCAGTCCAGCAACCATTGAAACCTGCAGCAATGTTACATAAAGCCATACTTACTATTATTTATATTCATACATGGAGTTCCACAAACTCATTTATTGTTATGATTTATCTATCAAACCATTTATTCAGTGATCATTAATAAATAGCATAAATTGTACGACCTTGATTGTTTTGTGATTAATAATGTTACCCATAATAATCATTGATTAATTCATTTGAAAACATAAAAAGTATTGTTATTTGTTAGAATTGTTAAAATAAACAAAAGTAGATTTTTTAAATAGCAAAAACAAGACTGAATGATTGCATACCTGTCATCATCGGGTGACGGGGCAAGAAATGGTTTTCTCTTATGTCTGTACTCAGTTAAGCTCCTTACATTTAGACAATCAAAGAATCCTTCCACCATCTCACGCAGCTTTGCTGTTCCTTCTGCTTCTGGGGGACCAAATGACTTAAGAACTGCAGATATCGATGCACTGAGGACTTGCTCTGCAAGGTTCACTCTCATGACAGAGTATGAGTTGAGGTTGATGTGGTCATAGGTCAGTTTAGGTAGTAGCTTGAGCCCACTATCAATGTCCTGGTAGAACATTTGGGTGATGTGTTGCCAAAGAAGGTACTTGTCATCATTCCACATGTACCTTGTACATGTGCTGAAACCTGAATGCAGCAAACGATTTCTTGTAGTTTTAATCAAGTGAGGAGCATCAGAGAAGAAATACAAGTAGTGGTGCGGAGCAAATACGTTTAGTGTACGATAGCACACATCCTCATCACACCCTCCATCAAGAGGCTTATGCAACCGGTACAATCTTCTGTTCTGTGAAGCACCATCAGAGGTTGCTTAAAAGAGCTGTTTTATGTGTGATGTTCTTCAGTGTTCAGTGAGAACGTGGACCAGCACAGAAGCGTGAGCAGCCACTCAGGGGTTGTAGTAGCGTTTTTAATCTCAACTCGTATGCTGTCCACTGGTCAAAGAGTTTAGCCTGTAGCTTTCTGTACTTCTTTCTTTGAATCCTCTGCAGTTTCTTTTTGGACACCAGGCGGATTTGAAGGGAGACCAGTAAGTGTAATATATGTAATGTATACTTTTCTCCATACGGCTTGCGTCCAGTGGAATGAACATCCTACGATTTTCACCCCTCCATCTCTTTACGCAGAATGGACCACATTGCCGCCTCGAACTCGAGGACTACTTCCTTTACCCTTGGAAGTATGTCGATGACCTTCCTCAAAACCTTAAAAGATAAAAGGGAAAATAATTAAAAATATATATAAACCTATATGTTACGGGTTGAGAGTTATTACACTACAACTATTTACTCGTAAAAATTTAGTTACCTTTTTGTAATCTTTCTTCTTGTGGCCAGACATCAGCACAAATACCAATGGCACCTGCTTTGCGTAGTCTTCTTTTTGCACGAACGCATTAATCAGGGTCCCCTATACCCCCTCGCAAAATGCATTCACGTAAAATTATTTGGCCAATTCCCGCTTCATGTAAAATTCTGAAATCGCATTCTCATTCTTGCAAAAATCGAAGTGATCCCGTTTCACGTAAAATAATTTTTTAGAATCACGGAAAATACACCAAAATCTTTTTTTACATTCTAAGTTCATGGAAAAACGTTTCACGCATTATAATAACAGATTTAACTAGGAATATCAAGTATAATATGGAAATGTTTTAAATGATATTCGCAGAGAACTTACCACTGAAATCGATTAAAATATTGCTCTGTTGATTGTAATGCTCCTTCCTGAGCGAGTTGTTTTCAAAAAATTCAGCATCTGGTCATCTTCTTCCGTGTCATCACTTTCGCTACCTTCGCTCTCATCACTGTACTCTTCATCATCTTGATCTTCAGTTTCATCAAAGTGGATTTTGTCACCTGCTGTTGGTCTTTTTTCGTACATATTAAGTGGCAGGGTACCAACTTTATATTTAGTTGTTTCTTGCCTCACTGTTCTCTGGCGCACACATCTGCCGTTATTTCTTGCCCATTCCCTCATTTGCTCTATGTCGTCCTCATTCATTTCTACAGCTGGTAGAGGAGGCAGAAATGGGATTTCCCAAAAGCTAATTGAGTTGGATGGAAGAGGATAGTACGACTTTTTGTGAAGTAATGGGCTGCCCAACGTGTTGTTCTTTTGAGGCCTTCTTTAACAGTATTTCCAAATGACCTTGCATAGGAGATGTCAGGAGTGTCCAGGAAAAGTTAATACATTAATATTACTTCATTGTTACTTGGCCAAATAATTTTATGTGAATGAATTTTGCGAGGGGGTATAGGAAGGAAGGAAGGTAGCTTCTTTATTTTACCACGGTAAAAACATCAGTCGATTGCCTAAAAATATTTCAAAGTAAAGATTTAAAATCAAAAAGCTAGTTACTGTTTTACATGTTTGCCGTGGAGCCCTTAGTTACATTATTTCTTACTGTACAAGCTATCAATTTCCTTTTTGAATTTTTGTACTGACTTGACCTCTTATATTTAATGGTAGGTCATTCCACAATTTTGCCCCACTATAGCTGAATGATCGTTTTAGATATTCAGTGTGTGGCTTAGGTATTGACAGTTTATGATCATGATTTCGAAGGTTGTATTTAGTATGGTAGTCGGAGAAAAGGTTTTGTAAGTAAACTGGTGTACGTCCCTGCATCGTCTTAAACATTAGTAGGGCTTTTTGTTTTTTACGACGAACTGCGAGTGTATCCCAGTTTAATTGGTCAAGGAGATGGCTAGATCTTATGTCATAGTTAGATCTTGTGATAACTCTAGCCGCTCGATTTTGACACTTTTGGAGTTGAACACATAGTTTATCGCTAAATTCATCCCAAACTGCACTACAGTAGTCCAGTTTGGGTAGAATTAAGGCTTTGTAGATTTAGATGGCACTATCGGTCGAAATAAATGGGCAAACACGTTTTAGAGCCCCTATACTTGATGAGATTTTCTTTGAAATGTCGTTAACATGTTCTGACCAATTAAGGTTTTTTATCGATAGTGACACCCAAACATTTGGTGTGATCAGCTTGTTTGACGCTAGTTCCATTGATCGCAATATTAATAGTGGAATCGCATTGCGCTGTGAACTTTTGGCGGGACCCAATAATCATAAATTCCGTTTTCGCTACAATCAAGCTTAGCTTATTTGCTAACAACCACTGATGTACATTAGTGAGTTCAGTGTTGATGAGTGTCCTACATTTTTACCATGAACGCTGATGCTGGTATCATCAGCAAACATTCTTGTTATGGCTTGTGCCAAACAATTTGGTAAGTCATTAATATATAGGAGAAATAAAAGTGGGCCTAAATTATTGCCTTGTGTGCCTTGTGGTACACCGCAGCTCACAGTGAGTGAGTGAGTGAGTGAGTGATACTTTATTTATACTCGAAAAAAAAATTCTATCAATATAAAAATTGCTTTACAAGAATGTCGAGTTAAATAAAAATACAATTTAGACAGCTAAAAAAGTTTATGAGAGTCCAACAGAAGAAAGCTTTCTTTTAAATTCCCTTATACTTCTAGCTGACTTAATATCTGAAGGCAAAGAGTTCCATGCTTTTGCACCTTCATAGGAGAACGCACGTTTGAGGTACTCAGTGTTTGGTTTCGATAATTTTAAACACTTTTCTCCCTTCCGCAAATTATATTTTGTAGTTTGATACTCAAAGCGGTCTCTTAAACTTTGAGGTGCAAGAGCATTCAAAGTCTTGTACATTATTGTGGCTTTATGTTTCTTCCGCCTGTTTTGAAGATTTTCCCATCCTAGAGACATTAAAATGTCGCGCGACCTAGTTTCATAATTACTCTTAGTTATAATTCGGCCTGCGCGATTTTGCATTTTTTGGAGTCTGTCAGCTGATGTTTTTGGTAAATTATCCCAAACCAGATCGCAGTAGTCAAACCAAGGAGTTATCAGCGAATTATATATTGCAATTGCCGTCTCCTGGGGGACGTAATCACGAACCTGTCTAAGGCCAGCCAGGCCTGATGAAACTTTTTTACATATATGATCGACATGGTCAGCCCAGGACAGGCGTTGGTCGATTACAACCCCCAGGGTTTTGGCTGTTTGGACACGTGCGATTTGTTTACCTTCAAGGTAAACATGTGGTTTGGAACTTATTTGACGTAATTTGTCGTCAGACCCAATAAACATATATTCAGTCTTTGTTGAATTAAGGCTTAATCTATTTGCCATCAGCCAGTTGGATATGCTAATAATATCAGAATTGATCTGCTCAGATAAAGATTTTACGGAAGTATTACAAGCCGTGAGGCTTGTGTCGTCCGCGTACATTCTTGTACTTGAAAAATGTACACTATTTGGTAAATCATTAATATACAATATGAATAATAATGGACCTAGGATTGACCCTTGGGGAATTCCACAAAGGGTTTGTTTTATAGTAGATAATGTATTATTCACGTTGCATCTCTGTCTTCGCTCAGTTAAATAGGATTTAAACCACTTCAATGAATTTTCTGCAATGCCGTAATTAGCTAATTTATGGAGAAGGATAGAGTGATTAACTGTACAAGGCTCAGACAGACTTCCGTTAACACTGCGCAGCTGAGACCTCGTCAGTAAATAGGAACAGAACCACTTGAGCGAGCCTTCATCTACACAATAATTCAATGGTTTGGACAAAAGATTTTCATTGTCTATGGTGTCGAAGGCTTTTTGGGGGTCTATGAAGATAACTCCCTTAAGTAGTCTCTTGTCTATTTTAACTGACCATTCATTCGTTGCTTCGAGCAATCCTGAATCCCGCAAAAGGTATAGGGGACCCTGCTGAAACACTCGCTCAATTTTGTGTGGCTGGCAGGAATAGTAATGCCTGATATATCTAAATGTGCCAGCAAGTTTGTATAAGGTAGGGTCACAAATGGGTGTTAAATGGGTGTCAAAACCCACCATAATGGGTGCTCTCGGATGGAGTACTGCATGCTGAGCACTTCTATTTGATCCCACATCTTCATTCCTTACGACCTCGTGATATTGGTTCTGGCTAATGCCAGTACCACATTTTGCCTTTGTTGTCAAACATCAACATAAGGGGTTATGAAAAAGTGCTGCTCGCACATCTTTAACTTTTGCTTCAAGTCATAGGTTTTGTGATCCACTTTTGCAAACTGTGTTTCTCTTGTAAGTTTTTTTGGATAGCAGACGCCTTGTTGGGTTTTGGAAGCTAATGCTTGGATCCTTAGCCAGCCTTTCCCCCGTTTAAATTGGTACAGCTTTGGGCCCATTGTCACTGGCCATTGCAGACTCTAAAGTTGTCAGTTGTCGGAAGGGGTTTTTTTGCTTCTTCCACTTCTACTCCTGCATATTCACGAATTGACATAAAGTATCTTCATTTCATACCATGGAAATCAAAGCAGCACTAATGTTGTACAAAGATGAGCTAGTCCTGAAAGACCATCTTAAGGTTTACTCGTTGATACCTGCTAATCATTCATATTGATAAGGTTCTGAGGGAGTGTCATTATTGATTATAGGTTTTCACATCAGCAATTTCCTTCGTTGTGAGGGTTGTATATGTCCTATCTCCTATGCACACTACTAATCCTATCAGCATGACCATTTATTCTAATAATGATCAAAGGTATATAAATCCTAGTTAGCAAAATGATATCTGAGAAACATAAGATGTTCGACTTAATAATGTAAACTTTACTTTAATTTTTCTTACACACAACAGTAAACCTCACTATGACCTAGGCAGTTTACAATTTTCTGCTTGAATCGATTGGAAGAAAAGTTTGAATAATACATTCAAACGAACATTAACAAGCACAACAAATTATTATAAAGAAAAGGAAAATCAAACAAACAAGCAACAACAACAACGACAAAAAGTTTAACCATTCAGGATTTGACCATTCCTTATTCCTACAACAAAATATGTAATATGTTGCTCTTTTTGCAATGGATGTAATGTTCTTGATTGTATACTGAATGATTTTATCGTCAAAGCCAAGTTCAGCTAGCATTTCAAGAAATGTTCTTGACTCTTTAGAAAAAACTCCTAACGCACTGATTGACAAATTTATAAAAACAATTTTCTTGAACTCATTAACATTGTTAGGATTCAACAGTTCTTTATACTTAGTTTGTTTACGTAATAAGTTCTTATCCAGGTTAGATTCATGGCCGACTGTCAATTCAAGTATATATAGGCGTGCGTCAGAAGTGGTTATTAAGAGGTCTGGTCTTTGACTATCTCCGGTGATAATGGAAGGGGAGTAAAATGTTGGTAGATCAACATAGAGTGTGACGTCTTTGACTGTTGACAATGATTTTGCAATGGACTGTAAGATGGAGTCATGTCTCCAAGTGTAGCGACCCTGATTTAGATAGTAATTGCAACCAGAAACAACGCGAAGGACCGATTCTGGCAGTAAGCACAAGGAACAATCTGAAGACGAAGAGATGCCCCATTTGACCAAGTTTTTTCTTGTGGGAAGAGTATTATTGACGTGGATGGTGAAGTTATAGATGTTTTTGGGTAGTTTACATTGTGCTAGTGACCAGAGTTTGTTCAATGAAGGAAGAGAACACTTTGATATAGTTCTGAAAAATAGACCTTGTGAAGATAGTTCGTTACATAACTTGTTTTCTTGACCTTCATGGAATTCTTTGATGGTTTCTTTTGCGGACTTAAATCTATCATACTGAATGTTGGTGTGAATTGTGGTGGACTTCTAGAGTTGTTTGATGTCTTTATTAGGGGAGGTTTTGAGTACTTTTCTTAAAACGACTTGGCATTGAGTGAACTTGACTGATGGAGGATTTATGTTTAAACCAAATTTATTGACTGGAAGAAAAACATTACTGAGAGTTCCAGAAACCAGGATGTCTAGCCAGTTTCGCATATATCCTACAACAATGTTATCAACATTCTCGATAACTCACGTTTTTGATAGATCTGCAATCGTGAAATGCCAAGATATTTTAGGAAGAACATATTTGGAGTAGAGAAGAAGTTTATTTTTAGGATGAAGTTCTTTTAGTGTCGATTTCTGTCATCAAGTCATTAATTAAGTTGTTTAGAGCTGATTTATGTTCCATATTCGACATATCGAAGTCAAAATATCGCCCAAGATATTTAAAACTCTCTCCAATCTTGACGGTTAAAACAAGGTCATTATTTATAATTAGTTTAGGGAGGTACTGGATGGATGTAGTAGAGGATTTCTTGATGCCAAAAGTACTACATTTATCAACTCTGATGATCATGTTTGACCATTGACACCATAGGGAGAAACGATTTAGCAGATGCTGATTTTGCGATTCTTGACCACTTATGACTGCTGCATCATCAGCGAACTGAAACCAGTATATAGGGTTAAGAGATCTTAAGGAAAAACCAAATTGACGATATTTTGGAGCTTTGATGTGCTGGATGGAAGTGTTAAAGCACATGTTAAAAAGAAGAGGACTAAGACAATCGCCTTATAAAACACCACGACCAACAGGGATGAAAGGAGTAGAGAAATTAGAGGTGATGGTGGATGTCTTGAAATCAGTGTACAAACTCTTTATGATATCTTTAATGTGATCTGGTATGTGATGATATGAAAGGATGGACTGTATCAGATTGTGGTGTACTTCAACAAAGGCATTTTTAAGGTCAAGCAATGTGATGACAAGAGAATGTTTTATTTGTAAATTTACATTTTTGTTATTTTTTATATATTTATATTTTAGTCTTCATTTTTCTTTTTTGTTATATATTTATTTTAGAGGTCTCTCTTGTAAATCACCTTATGGTGACAGCGATAACCTCAATAAAGATTATTTATTATTATTATTATTATTATTATGTTGCTTTGTTCTAGCTTTGTTGATTATATAATATAATAATAATGTAAACTTTATCATGTTTTCCAAATTCCATCGTAAATCTCGCTATATATAGGCAATTTACGATTAGCTACTTGAATCTTTTACATTTAAGTGCATGAAAGACACTAAAAAAAACCCATTAATCATACTTTTTTTTTCACATTTACTTGTAACGCCAAAGTTAAAACTTCATCAAGTCAGGGTTATCCCAGATTTTGTTTCTACAGCAAAATATATAATAGGTTGTTCGAATAGCAATGTTCATAATTTTCCTTATTACATATTTACGTTGGTTTTTGTCGAAACCTACATTTTCTAACATTTCAATAGAACTTATTGAAAGATTAACAAACTTTACATGGCTATAATCACTATTTAAATCACTAATAAGTTTTTTTATATTTTTTCTACTTACGATCAGCATTATTCTTAAGGCTTGATTTAAAGCCAACAGTAAGTTCCAATATATAGAGTGTACCTAAGATGTTTTTAAAATCACGTCAGGGCGATAACTATCGCCAGTTATAATTGAAGGACTGTGATAATTATCAAGGTCAGCATAGAGAGTAGAATTGTCAATGGTTTTGAGTGATGAGGCAATATAAAGTTGGGGACAGAATTATGGTGCCAGGTGAAGCGATCGAGATAGTGTTGACATCCACTTCCTATATGTAAAAGAGATTCGGATGAAAGACAAAATGAACAATCTGGTGATTGCGAGATACCCCATTTTACAAGGTTTTTCCTGGTTGGGAGAGTGTTGTTTATGTAGCGTACGGTGAAGTTGTAGATGTTCTTAGGAAGGTTGGATTGTGTCGATGACCATAAGGCATTTAGTTTTGACAAGGAATAATTGATTACGTTAGTGAAGAAGAACCCTTGGGATAGCAAATCGTTGCCTAGTTTATGTTCTTGTTCTGTATGAAACGTTTTGATTACCTCTTTTGTCGTTTTGAAAGTGTCATATTGGATGTTAGTGTGGTGATTTGATGATTTCAAAAAGATGTTGAATGTCAAGGTTTTTCGAAGATTTTAAGGACTTTCGTAGAACGGTTTGACACTGAGTAAACTTAACAGAGGGAGGGCAGATGTAATAATAATGATAATAATGTTAATAATGATAATAATGATAATAATGATAATAATGATAATAATGATAATAATGATAATAATGATAATAATAGATAACTTTATTGACAATAATAATTAACTAATAATTCATTATAATATGAGACGTGATAAGAATATTGCTATAATTATAAAACAAAAAAGAAAAGATTATGAATATAAAATAACAAATCTATATAATATATACTTATTTATCTATAAAAACATATTTGTAAATAAATTAATAGCTTAAAACACGAGTCCAGCTCTTCACACTGATATAATACTATATTAAAACTATACAATTATTATTAAAATCTAAATATTTCTAAATTTCCGCTACATTGGCGTTAAGATTAAAGTCATTCAAGAATTCATTGTCCATAAAAAAAGGGGTTCTTGTCCCCCTGACACACATGTGTACTGACTTAATTATTTCAAAAGATAATCGAGTTCTAATCCATGTTATAGTACTTGCATATGTGTCCCCTGTCTTCTTGGTTAATTTCTCAGTAAGGTGCTTTAGAAAAATCTGGCATTCTGCCCCCATTCCTCCATTTGTACCAAAAACTAAGGGCGTAAAAGTTCCCATATCGACATCGATTACTCTTTGCTGGTACTTTCTCTTTTTTTCGCTTTCTTGATCCTTGAAGATTGTAGAAGTGGATTTGTTTTGGTTGCTCTTGGAATTAACACGCGATACTCTTACATCAAAAAATGCAGTTACTCCCTGTGCCCAAAACGATCCAGCTTTGATGTCGAGCCTTGCATCCTGACTTGTGCTAGTAGATTTTAGATTAAATTGTTCGCCATCCAATGGGATAAGCTGTGGCTCCTTTTGAACGTTGTTGCAAACCTTGTTTAAAAGTATGGCAAGTAGATCACGGACATTGTCATGCCTTTGTGCAACAAATCCTCCCTTTTTACAAGATAATGCATGGCTTACCGAAAAGGTTGTACCACAAGCGCAGGTACTTGGTAAACCCGATAACGGTATATTATAACGCAGACAAAGAGAATCTCTGAATTCTTGTTTATTCAAAGTAAGTCCCTGTTCTTTAATAATGATAATAATGATAATAATGATAATAATGATAATAATAATAATAATGATAATAATGATGATGATAAATAATGGTAATTGAACTGAGTGGAGTGCAATTTGGTCTGAAATCAAATTAAACGCGCGATTACAAAATCGCACGACCGCATAGCGGTCGTGCGATTTGTAATTGCAAGTTTGATTTCAGACCAAAATTGCACGACACGAAGTTCAATTACCACTTTATTATATCCATTTTGAAATCTTTTTTGAAAAAGACGTTTTTTCCAGTTAAACCGATATGACTTACAGTCTATAAGCAGTCGATTCAAACATGCTGTCAAGAGAACTTGTTTATACTGATCGAGCAATGATTCTCATTTTGAAAACCAACACTTTCAATCCAAAACTAAAATGAATTTATATCGGACCAAAAGGCATTACATGTATTAAGAATCTCTTACTTACATTAAATAACAAGACAATCCTGCCAAAAAGGTTGTAATGAGCTGGCTGTTGTCCATATTACAGCCAATGCTCACTGCTTGTGTTTTTACGATTTCTGTTCAACATGTTAAGATCACACTTTTGTGCCGAGAAAACAGCAAAAATCAAAGGTTGTTTAGTCCTTCGGTAGTCCTTAAGAAGTCACGTAGCTCAGCAAAATTCTTCTTCTTAAGAAAAACTTCTTTTAATGACTGTATTTTCGTCGATGTGTTGTTATGCTTTACAGATTGAAAGGAAACCACTTTCCACGATCAATCGCCAAGAAGTCACATTCAAAAGATGCCGATTGCATTTTCCCCCACTGCTTTTCGCTGTAATATCTTCAACTTACTTAAGCAGTTACTTTACAAAGATGCTTTTGACAATTTTAAGTGATCAGTTGGTCTTTTTAAGTCCTTTTTACGGCTGTTTAAGTCTTTTTTTACGACTTTTGACGGTAAAATCGTTCTTCAGAAAATTTTTTTTGAGCCGTGGCTCTTTTTTTTCGCAAGAAGCGTTGAGCCCAACACTCAGATGGATTCCTTGATATAATTGGCTAGAAAATGACATATCTCTCTTGTGATTGGTTCATATCAGTTGATATGCAAAATCGTGCAATTTAGAGCTCAAAATCGTGCGATTTATGCTGAAATCACTGCTGCAGGGAACCAATCAGATTGCAGGATTTGCTTGTGATTTCAATATGGATGTAATAATGATGATAATGATAATAATGATAATAATGATGGTTTATTAACAGAATCCATGTAGTGTTTCTTCTCCTGTTAAGAAAATAAATAAAATTGAAGCTATACAAAAATATATTAATGGTAAAAAAAAGGTATGTTATAGATATTTACACTTGATTCTCTAACAAATGCGATTCTAATTTTTGGCAAAATGTCTTAAAATCTGACAGATTTCTAATATTTGCTGGCAATTTATTAAAAATTTCGGCAGTACTGTCCTGGAAAGTCCCACTTTCTAGAGGAACCTTCAGTCTAATTTCTTCACTGGACCTTAAAGTTCTTGTGTTAGTTACTTTTTCGAGTGAGAGGCCAGCTTTTCTGATAGAGTGCTTTGTGGACGAGCTTAAGAAGATGCAATACCCGGCGTTGCTTAATTGGGAGCCACTTTAACTTGTAGATGTCTGTTACTTGAGGCTTGATTTAAGATAACAAAGTGGGAACTGATACTTGAGCGATAAAAACACCCTCCCAAAAAAATGAAATATAATATAATGAAATGTCCACCTAAGAAAATTGATATATATCAATGAATGACTTATAAACGATGTATGCTATATGAAAAAAATCAAACGTTTTTGTTGGCTATTACTTTAAAATGTGAGTGCTTAAATGATTCGTTGGAAAGTAATTTACCTGGGTAACTTTACTCACACACTTCCATCCATTTGCACATTAATAGATTATAAATAATGAAAGTTCTTGATATTTATAAAAGTAATTCAAATTGTTTATTGATCTTTTCCATTCATACCTCAACAATTACAATAAACAGACATAGCCAGAAATATGGAACCGGAACAGGCGGAGCTTATTTTCGGCTATATTAGCATAAATTAGCATAGGTCAATCAAATCACTGTGTTGAACAATTGTGATTGGCTAATCGCTTAACCCGAATCAATCTGTACATTTGGGTTTAAACATGGCGGACGGAGTTAGGCCCGATGAACTTTCAAAGAAGAGAAAGTGTGATACATCTTTTTATGAGGTTGAAAGGTTGATATCAAGTCGAAAAGTCAATGGCAAACAGCTGGAATATTTGGTAAAGTGGAAATATTATTCCATATACGAAGCATCCTGGGAACCGTCAGAAAATATAACAACAGAATGCATCAAGTAAGTTGAAATGCAATGACTGACTTTAATACTACTCTTCGAGCTTCTTCTAGTTCATTTGGGAAATAGCCCTTCATTATTGTCATCAAGCTAAAGATAATAAAGTTTGATTTTAACTCCTAAATTTGAGTTTTTGGGAAATGGTTGAACCACGAGCCAAAAAAGTGACAACTCCGGTTTACTTCACCCCCGAAGCACATGGTCGTCATAGGGCTATAATTTTAAAACTGATTAAAAAAATTTTGATCTCGAAAACTTAATTGCATGACTTAGAGTACTTTATCTATATTACTTACAATAATCTCTGAGTAGAAAAACAACAACAACAGAGTTTTAGCAACAAAACAATAAATAGTATTTATTGTATTACAACAGGTATTTTGAAAGTCCATTACCATCACAGCAAATCATATTAGATGAAGTGGCAAGACTTAGGATTGCAGTGGACAAAAAGTTAAAAAGTAGAAGTAGCCTTCCTGTCACAGTAAACTTCAGGCATGATGTCTTTAAGTTTTTGTTCAAGGGAAAAGGATATAGCCTTGCAGGATGGCAGATTCTGGACGAAAATGTTTTTCCATCAGTATTTTTCCCTGAGAGCTGGGATAAATGTATAGATTCCCATGGACAAGGAACAAAAATATTCTTCCCCATAAAAGTTAGAACACTGCTGTCATTCTCTACTAAGAAATATACCAAAACAAGCAATGGTAGTTTTGAAGTCGCTCCTAGAGCATTTGAAGAAAAAATTACTTTTGCAATCAGGAGAAGAGCAACTGGTGCTTAGTTAACAATTATTAACACAAAAATCCTAGAACCATCATCTCTTCTTTTTCTTGGGTGCTTTTTTGTTCTTAACTACTTTTAGCTTTTGCTTGGTTTTACCATTACACTTTTGCACAGGATCATGATTTGGTTGCGAGTCAAAAGGGGTATAGAATTTAGCCCTTTTCTTCTTCCTTTGGGGTTGGTCATGGATCTCCTCCATCCAATATGTTAGCTTTCGTTTAGTGTATTTGTTAGCTAGACGCTGTCTATGTTGGAGTTTCCTAATGCGATACTGTGCCTTTAATACTTCAGCTGGTGGATCATGCTGTTGGCACTTTCTGATGACAACACGTCTTGCTGTGTGGTTGTTATTTTCTACACCTACATATAAACAAGAAATAAATATAATTTCCTAGATAAGTGTTTCTTTTCAAAGTTGTATTACATAACTTGCTTTAAAACTACCTTGGCAACTAAACTGCTTGATGTTTTTGTACTTGGACATCATGTTTCCTAAATGATAGGCAGCTGCATGCATGTAGCAGGTAACATTTTCAAAGCGATAGCCTTTTCTCTTAGTACCAAGGGCAGTGAAGTCATTTATCCAATTTTGTATCTTCAAAAATGACAAGAAAGTTTAACTATTAGTATTGATTTACAGTTTATATAAATGATATATGATATGGTTTTATAGAATACCTTGCTCATATATTCAGTAGCCGATGGTGGGGTCCAAGAAGTTATGTAATTGAAATATAACATCCTGAAATCCTTAATAATACCACAATATTAATTGGTGAAGTAATGGCTGTTTTTAATAGATACATGCAAATGAAATACACATGAGACAAAAAGCATTGCTGTTGACCCAGTTACCTCACTTGATTAATTCTTAAAACACATGCATACACCTGTATGTATAAAGGATACAAAAAACCAAGTCTAGCATACATACCATCCACAACTTTTTGACTTCTTCTACTGTCTCTCCCTGGATTACATCAGAGTCTAGTTTTTCAGGTAGGTGATTCAACAATTTTTTCTTTTCATCACCCATTAGGCTTGTCCAATCATATAGCCCACTGCCTTTTCCATCAGCATTGTTTTTTTCCCAAATGGAAAAGGTGACTCCACAAGAATTTATTCTTTCAACCAACCTCTTTAAATGTACTCCCTTAGTTTTGTGCCTGCTTGAAAGCCATTCCTGGTCTTCATCCATTTCCATGGCATCATCAATTAAGTTACTTAGAAGGACATCTGTTATCCTTAGTAGGAGATGGAGCTCGTCAAGAATGATATGATCAAGCTTTATATTTAACAATGGTTGCTGAATACATCCAAAATTATCACTTTTTTTTGATGAAGCCAACTTCTTTATTTCTTCTAATGTTCTTGCCATTGGTACTTCATCGTAATAATTTGGTGCTTTTGACATATCACCTCTATAAAATAAATAAAAAACAATCATGTTTTGGAGGAATATATTATTTGTAATGTAATTTTGTAGGAATTAATTATAAATTATTATAATTACCTATCTTTACTGAAAACCTTACACCAAAGGCAGGCATAATAAGAATTGGCTGAGTTCAGGCCCATTACCAAGAGCAAAAACTGCAACAGAGGGGGAAAAATACAGCTTAATTAAGCATGGCATTTATAGAGTCTTTGCTACACTATATAATAAGAATAAATGTTAAGCTAGAAATTCCTTAATAAATGATTACATAGTTACCTTGTAGTCACCAGATAAAAACACTTCTACAGGGATCTTTTCCTGGTCTACCATGATATGGCCATCTTTTATCACCTCGTTTACTTCCTTGAATACTTCTGAAAAACTCTCTGATAGGTTTTCATAACTCTCAGAACCTGTTACTATTGCCACTGTATTGGTACCTGTTGTAAAGAAAAGTCATTTCATGTCAAAAATTATTGTACGAAAATGGAACTTTTATAAAAATTCTGAAATGTGAAGTAAGCTTATTATTATTACCATTGGAGGATAAGATATCATCCTTATTTTGGAGGATTCCAAAACTGAACAGAATAAAGTTGGTAAGCCTTGTCATACGTGCACCATCTCCACTAACTTTTAACTGTACTGTTTCTCCTCTTTTTAATATTCCTTTAGCCCTCTGAAATAAAATTAAGATAAGGAAATACCCTAGTTAAAAACAATAGTGACTCTAATCTCTCTCTCTCACACACACACACACACTCTCTCTTTATTTTTTGAAACAGATCTATATTTGTTGCTGGTGAGAAATATATTAATTGGTCAAAATTATACATACCAAGTCTTGAACTCTCTCTTTTAAAAGGCCTTTGAATGAGTGTTGTGAACCAAGAGCTTTTCCTGGAGTTGGTCTGATATGACATATGTCATTTAAATTTTTTCTGCATTGCTTTATTAGAAATGACCGAGGCATGCCATCTATCATCATGGAAAGTTCATGGATAAACTCATCGCTCATTCCAAATCGATCCATCAGGAAGAGAACTGTCTCTACTTTTACCTTGTCCTCTTCAGACAAAGAGGAATACTGGAACTTTGGATTACTCTCCCCTGAAACTGACTTTGGGTTGACCCCTGGTTGGGAAACTGAAGGTGAATTGGCAATGCCTATATCATCTATATCAGTAGGGCTTGCAGATGCATATTGAACTGATGATGAGCTTGAAGATCTTTCAGTCAATACAACTTCTGAACCTGCTTCAGGAGCTTTTGATGAAGCTTTTGCTGTAAACTGTAATTTATATCTGTCTTCCCCATTACAGCTTCTCAATCCCAATGATTCTATCTCTAACCCAAATTTATTGACGAAATAGAGTGCCTTCTGTGCCCTTGTTTTTAGTTCTTTTAATCTTCTGTTTCTTGCCTGCCTTGATTTCAGCTCAGGTATAGCAGTTACACCTTTTTCTTGAATCATTTCTTCTCTCTCAAGTTTTCTGATGTAATGCTTAAGGCTCTCATTTTCTTCTAGGAGAATGTCTTGTTCTTTTCTTGCAGAAAGTTCTTTTTCCTTTGATTCTTGGATTTCTTGTGACATTTCATGAAATAATTTTTTCTTTTCATTTTCAAGGTTCTTGTATTTCAGTTTCCAGATTTCAATTTCCCTTGAGAGAGTGGTGATTTCTTCTTCCCATTCACTTGCCCTTATAATGTCTCCAAACTGTATGGAAAACATAGTACAGTCATCTTGAAACTTCTCTCTTTCCTTCTTTGTGCCTTTTCGGTTAAGAGTTTTGACCTCTTGCATTACATTGTAGCATTTTCTTGCAATCAATTTACTTATTCTACTTGGAAGTTTTTCATGAAGTTTGAAAGTGTTTCCAGGAATAAGGCTGTTGATTATTTTTATTCTTGTCAGGTGGTCAGAAACATTGCTTAGTTTGATGAATACGAGATTTTTAGCTTTTAACCAGCAAAACAATTTTTCTGAATGATGATTTCTTTGTTTTTTCACATAGTTTAACTGAGAGTTTGGGGATTCACTGATTTCTAGGTATCTTTTGTCTTGAAATTCATTGGGAAAACTCATTGTCTGGTTTGTTGTGATATATGCCTTCTTCAGATGTTTTGAAAAATCCCGCGAAAAAATTCCGCCAAATCAACTCCTTCCCAGGAACAATGGCCATCTGGGGCCGAAAAGACTCATGGTCTCGTTTAAACATGGCGGACGGAATGTTCCTTGAAAGTATAGAAACTTTGAGACTTCATTTCTCTTTATCCTTTCTTGGTTTCGCCTCAAATTCCTAAGATATGGCAAGGGAAGAGCAAAGGTACAAAATAGCCTTTTTCAAAGTGAAAAACCGTGTTGGATTTAACAGATATTTCGTATTGTTTATGCTCTTTTGGATCGTCTATGCCAGTGCTACAAGACAAGAGTGAGGACCGATGAATTCGAATTGTGGGAAATACAAGATTACAAGAGAAAGAACTCACACTCTCTTATATTTAGAAGAACAATATGGAGTCTGCGACTACCACCAGGGTTACCGAAACGCTGCTTGGGTAGCTTCCGAGCCTCTCTATAGGCGGTATCTGAATTGGTTGCTCGGAAACCGCTGATGGCCTCGTTCGCTTTGCCTGTCGTGTATTTCTCCAAGAAAAACAATCGATCCTTTTCGTCGGAAACATTAGCGGATATTATATTAGCAAAGGCAGTCACGAAAGCTGGATATTCGAACGAGTTACCGGCAAACGTCGGAGGCTCCTTGACAGGAAGTTGAGAGGTCCTTTGTTGATCGATGAGTAGCGAACTTAAGTGCGCTTGTTGCGCTTGAAGATTAATTAATTGACCTAAAGCATGATCAAGTGTTTGTGTTTGATATGTATGATGATCAGAGTTCGGGTCAAGTTTCTGAATCGTTACTTTTGCGGCCGGGATCGGAGGGATTATTTCTGCGTTGTGTTCTTTGAGGACAAAGGGAGGGATGTTCGGATTCATTTCCCGTTTGACGTTTTGCGTGCTATCCTTTTTGATCTTATCGATTTCATCGCGGTTGTCTTCATCTAGAATATTTTTGTAAGCGTTTTCTTTGGCTTTAGCAAGAGCGAGCCTTTTTTCTAACTCTAGGCGCTTGAGTTTTTTTCTCGTTCGAGATATTTGATTTCGACCTGGAATTGAGCTGCCTCGGCTGCGGCGTCGGCTCTTGCCTGGGAAACGGAGTGCATGGATGAGGATAGGGAACCTTTGGAAGCTCTACTTTTGACACTATTAATCGATGGCGGGTTAGACTTACTATACATTGATTTTCGTTCGTACATTTGAATACGCTCACAAAGTTTCATCCTGAGCTCTGTGAATTCTCAATCTCGATTATCATACCAGTGATATGATTCTTCCTTTTCGGCGTGACTATCGAGTAATGATTCATAAGCGTAATGCGATTCATTAAACGTGTTTTTCAGCGAGTCTAGCTTATCTCGTTAAATCTCCAAAGTCTCGCACTCCACTAATGGGTCAAGGCAAAGCTGTCTCACGCGATCGATACTTGCTTTAAGGCCTTTGAAAGCGGCTTGCCTATTTTATATACTATCAGTATATACTAGGGCGTGCGTTACACTGATGTGTTACGTTAATCTGCTATCAAGTTACTGGTAGTACGATTACCGGAAATTCAACGTATCAGCGTCTTGTTTCAAATCTCAACACAGGAAACCCAAAGCACTTTATTGATTCATTTATTCATGTACAAATCCCAAAGCCGGGCTCCCTGTGGTGTCACTAAACCACTTAGACTTTGTGTTGATTTCGAATTTGCAAATAGCGGCCTTAGAGAAGCAGAGATGTTTTACTGTTGCGCTAGTAGGCTTACGGCGAATGTTAAAGAGCGAGCTAAACAACTTGTCGCGGTAAGCTTAGTGTGCGGGGAGCTTTACTGATTGAGTAAGGTCAGGAACCACGGAAAATCGGCTGCGATTGACGGTGATTTTAATTGACGATAATCAAACGTAAACTGAAAACAATACAATCAATGAACTAATTACTAAATGATAGGATTACAAGATAATAGAATTACGCATAAAGAATAACATGCGTTCCGATCATAGTTTTGGTATGACAAACTCTAAAAAATTAAGAAACTAAAGGTACAAGTAAAATGATACTAATATAGTTTTTATGATAACATAGCAATCAAATAACTACTATAAACTCTTATGAATACTAATATATAAATGATGCGATTTTGGCTATGCCTTAGGGTGTGCTAATCCAAGCGACGTGAAAATGTACTAGCGATAATGAGATCAATAAAGGCTTTAGACTTAAAGGTACAGATTTAAATGTATAAATACAGATATAGGCCTGGCTTTGTAAATTGAATGCTTACTAAGCAGTAGAAATCTCAGGGCGTTGCCGTGTGCTTCACTAAACACGGTATAAACCATAGACGGGTCTTATAAAATAACTGAAAGGCTATTATGCCCGAGGCTAAGGCTTAAACAAGGTGTAAAGCTAATTACTGTAGTTACACATCTGTTCCCGCTTGCACTCTAAAGGGCCAGTGGTAACTTCAACTATTTCTTCAAACAGTTCAATGGTGAAACAACAAAGTCAGGTGTAAATGGAGGCGAGTCAAAAGGTCCCGCAACACGCCCCCGACTAATTTCCTGTTTCAAATGTCATGTCACAATATCCGGGAAATCCAAAGCCCCACGGTGCGTTCGGGGAGAGGACTAAGGAACAAAGTCTCGACAAAATCCTAGAAGCCATCCGAATTCAAACAACACGTAGTTGAAAGATCATTATTCCCCTTCAGGACGGCGGAGGTGGAATCGCAGTTTTTTGGAGGCGCTGTGAACAAAGGACAATCCGTAGTCCCTTCACGATATGCTTCTTGAGCTCGGCTCTTTATCCAGCAATCGGCGCAGATGTGCTGCAGCCATTTTCGCTCTCCGCGAATGAACCCGTAATGATTCTTCGTTTGTGGGCATTTGCCTTTCTGATAGTCCCGACAAAATAATATGTGAGTAGAACCGGTCGAGGTGGGCTTGGATGCCGACAATGATGGCTTTCCGTACAGTGTACGACTTTCCAGATGGAAGAACGAGTCGCCCCAGTGAAACAATCCGCGCTCGATCTCGAGCAAGACCGATGCGTGGTACGCCAGAACTGCCTCCCATGTGTACTGCTGTGCGAAGTACATGAGAGAGACAAAGTGCTTGGTACGTTCGTGTTGATCAAGCTCACTGAGCTCCTCGGACAACAAAATCTGTGAATAACCGGCTACGAATTGCGCGAGAGATAGCTGGTCGTAAGAAGCCTCCTTGCCCATCCTTGTGACACATAAAAAGCGCTGCGGCCATAACTGCTTATTGACAACAATAGACGTAGGTTTGTCCTCTTTTCCCGATCGCAACTTACCGGATGAGCGTAATGCAACTGGTCGTGGGCGGGGAGCGGGCTCCTCCTCGTCGGAGTCATTGGAAGCCAAATCCAGACGATCCATTTGGCGATCATTTGTTCAGATAGGTCCTTCATCACTCGGAGCTCTGTTAAAGTGACCGAGTTCTGTGGTGGCAAAGAAGGGGGCAGTGGTCGGCCATTCGAAGCACTTACCATAGCGCAGATTTCCACGTTTTCGGTTCTGAGAGCCTTCATCTCCTGCGTTAAAGTTGCCACCGAATCAATAACCGAGGCTAACACCTCAGAACCAGAAGGACATGACCGAGATGTTGTCAATGGAGTACCGTCGTGTTGAGTTCTTGTGGTACTTGTGTTGTGCTCGTCTCCGTGAACAGAACGTGGACCAGTACAATCTCGTCCCGCATGCCCAAAACCATGCTGGGACAGTTCTAGATGGCAGCCTGGACAAAGTTTAGGACGAACCATGATAAAAATCAAACTAAAACTAGAGCTATGTACAAACGTGTTGAAACTTCGCAAGCTGAGAACAAGAATGAAATGTGATCACCCCGCTTGTCAGTTAGTCAATTAATCCCTTTGACCTAATGCCAAAAAGGGAAAAATATTCAATGACTGCATCCAAAACATAATATTCTAAGGGACTTGTCAGAAATTAGCCAGGTTGGAGGGGGAGGGGGGTGGGAATTTTTGAATTTGAGGTTGGAAATGGGGTGACCCATCCAAGCATGGGAATGAAAGTTCCTTACCCTTCCCTTGGGCCTAGCATAAAATAACATGGCCCTCCCATCTTGTGTAGATGATATATCTAGTTATTGCAATACCTGTATTATAGTTGTAAATACACCATTTTGAAGGGATAAGTGGGCTATTCAAGGCATGAAAACTATATGTCCAACTTGCTTTTGACAAAGGATTATTTACAAAAGAATCCCAAGATATCATCAAACAATATTTATGCTTCAATTTTAATGAAAATGATGATGATGATGAAAGTGATCATATTAATTCTGACGACATAAATGATGATGATGATGATGCTCATAGCAGTTCATGTGATGATGAAGCTGATGCTGAAAATAGTGATCATGAGGAAAGCTCAAAACTCTATTAAAACAAAAACAAATATATTTATATTCTACGACATTTTAAGGGCATTTCATACATGTTAATCTATTTTAAATAGTAATTCACAGAAATAAATATATAGAAATAAATACATATTAGTACATACATATGCACATGAAGTTGAAGTTGGAAAGTATTAATTTACAATGATCTAATTATAAAGAGTTCATTTAAAGTATGATTTTAAAAAATAAAATTAAACTCAATTGATAGAGATTAATAAGCACATAAAGATCATTGTTTAGACATAACAGCTGATGAGATGCTTTTTTAGTGTAAATTTTGAAATAGTATGTGAACTTGCTGACCTAATGTGAGTGGGTAGCATGTTCCACAGTTTTGGCCCTTGACTTATTACTGTGAATTATTTGATATTTGTTCTACGGAAAGCATTTGGTCTTTTGTTTTTGTTCAATTAATACATTATTAATTTTTAATGTCAGAACATTGTTATTCAATGACCTCTGTCTTGTCTTAAATAGTATATAGTTAGTTTTCTTGATATTTATAGTATCGTTCACGATTAGCCATGTCGAACTTTGTCAAGCTCAGAGTTCAAGATATGATTTAAATTATTCATATTTTTACCAGAATAAAATACATTAGTATCATCAGCAAATAATATAAATTTCAGTAGATCTGAAGAGTTCGCTATGTCGTTGACATAAATGATAAATAATAAAGGTCCTAGAATACTTCCTTGAGGAATACCGCATTTAATCGTCATCTGGGTAGATAAATTATTTTCAATTTCAACATATTGTTTTCTATTTATTAAGTAACTGGTTATCCAGCTCAAAGCTAATCCTCTAATTCCATAATATTCTAGTTTTTTAAAAATTATGTTGTGATTTACTGTATCAAAAGCTTTTGACAGGTCCAGGAATACACCTGTGGAAAGTTCCTTATCAATTGATGCGGAAATGTGGTTAACCATTTGAATAATAGCTAAGTTGGTTGAATAACTGGAGCGAAAGCCATATTGATGTTCATAAAGTATGTTATGTTTGGTTATAAAAGCAACTAACCTATCATAAATAACCTTCTCAAAGAATTTTGAAAAGACAGGGAGTATAGAAATTGGTCTATAATTACTAAATTCAGAAGAACAACCACTTTTATATATAGGAATCACACTGGCAAGTTTAGTACTATTAGGAGCAATGCCAGTGGAAATATAGATTTATAACATGTGACAGTGGTTTAGCCAGAGATTGAATATTAGCTCTGATTTCTTTAATGTTGACACCATCAAACCCAGTAGCTTTACCTATCTTTGTTGTTGTTGTGGTTATTTGAACCAAATATAGCCCTAATTTTTCTTATATGTTTATACTGTGAACAACAACTGTATGAGCTCGAGCATGTTGAATGACCCTCCCCTTTAAGCAGCCCATTTTTTCTTGACCCTCCCTTTTTTAGGGACTTAAAAAGTTATGACCCTCCCCATGTTTCCACCCCCCACCCCCCTGGTAATTTCTGACATGTCCATGAATTTATTTTTTGAAAACTGTGAATAGTCCATCCAAAATTTGACGTAGCACATATAGGGGTTCAAATCCCCTCCTGATACCTTGAAGCAAATTTAGACAAAATGTTTTGAAGGTCCTTGAAAATTCAAATTCTTGTCCTTACTGTTTTTTGGGGGGAATCTGAAACAAACACCAAGGGCAATACAGGGGAATACAGAGGAATATAGTTAAACACATAGGATCAAATGGGAACAAATAGGAACACATGGGAATACAGGTGAATACTTGGGATTATATGAAAATATGGGGGAATATAGGGGAATACAAGGGAATACAGAGGAATACAGGGGACACATAGGAATAAATAGGAACATGTATGGAAATATGGAAATACTTGGGGATACATGGGAAATCACTGGACTACATTTATGAGAATACATAAGAATAAGCTTTAGGCAAATGTTTTTAAGGTCCTTGAAAATTCAAATTCTTTTCCTTAATATTTTCTTGGGGAATCCAAAAGGAACACCAAGGGCAATACAGGGGAATACAGAGGAATATAGGTGAACACATAGGATCACATGGGAACAAATAAGAACACATGGGAATACAGTGGAATACATGGGAATATGGGGAATAAAGGGAATACAGGGGAATACAGGGGACACATATGAATAAATAGGAACACATGGAATACTTGGGGATACATGGGAATTCACTGGACTACATTTATGGGAATACATAAGAGTACATATATGCACAAGAAGATACAGGAAATATATGGGCATACATCAGACTAGGTGCAAAAATACACCAGCGACTATATAGCTTTCAGCCATGAAGTACATTTCCAATAAATGTACTATCACTACATTCAAATACTAACTTACTGTTCATACTACCCACAAAAAATCCTTAGTGGCTATCCAGGATTTAAATCTTGGAACTGGTTCAACTCCAGTGAAGGAACACACGTGGGTTAACACACTTCAACAATTACACATTTACTGAAACTTAATATTGGCATTGTAATGTTATACACTGCAAGTAAAGATTTATAGTAGTTTTCAATCACGTAACTGTGAAATGCTCACACACTGTTGAGGTACAATGAAATTGTTAGTATTTATCAAACTAATATCACGGTACTGTAACTAAGACTGGGATAATTTGAAAATCTCCTTTCAGTCATCCTAGTATAGCAGATCCAAGGGTGTGTATGTGGCCTGTGTAGCAGTACTTTGGGTAGGGGGGAGGGGGACTGGGGAGTCCCATTTGCCTCCCCCTCCCCAAGGCGGCACTATGCAGGCTAGGATATATGTGGTAGGAGAGGAATGTACACCTTTTGTAAGTCTAATGATATATTCCAATTGATAATACAATGTAGCTTCTGAAAATTATCATGGATGCAAGGCTAACATAAAAGCATGAAAAAAATAAGACTTTTTCTTGATTGAGATGGTATTTGTGGCATTTTTTGTATTTCCATGTTAGAATCGCATTCAAGAAAATCTTGAATGAGGTCCATATTCATATCCTGTGTTGAACTTGTTAATTATTTTTACTAAAATGTTTGTGCAGCTGTATACAAATGTACAGGGGTTTTAATGGCAAGTATAATATGATTATTCTCTCATTCAAATATATTGACAAATAATATATTGGAATTAGTTAAAACATTACGATATTTGAATTTATTCTTAATTTTAAAGTAGTCCAAACTGGTTTCGTAACGTTTTTGTCCTCCAACTTGAACAACTCCGAAGTTCCCGAGTCCGCCTCAGTCTGCTTCATTCCATTCTAACTTTTCTATATTTGTCCCTAGTCCTCCTCCTCGGGATCACGTGATCACTTACCGCCAAAACTCGAATTCTTTGTTGCTCGCTTTCACGAGTTTCGTTCATCAAAAACACTCTAAAAAAGGTGAGAATTCTTACTTTATTTCTTACTTTTGACTCCCATGAGCAATTTAATCATATGTTTGTTCGTGTGCAATCTGTATTTTTGTTTTAACGAATACTTTTAGGTTATATTTCGCTCGCTATATTTTGTTTTTGTTTAGAAGCGAAGCGTAGCGTCTTCGCAAACCTCTAAACTGTTTAATTAATTTGTTGTCAGATTTTACTGAAGAAAAACAAAAATACGACTTAACGACTTAAAAACTAACTCAGTACCTTATCGATCATCTTTCGATTAGATTTATAATAATTAGGACAATATTCAAAATGTTTAAATTTGCTTTGGCGACGTTTGTTGGCGCGCGCCAAAAATTAGTTTATCGATCGAAAGGTTCGTGCTTTATTTTGTTCAGATGTTGGACTGACATTTAAAACCTAGAAAATATTTTTCTTATTTTTATGGGTTATGTTTTAAGGTTTAGGGCATTTCAAGGCAGATATGATAGGAATAGCAGATGTGATGAGGGGCGACGATCGTTGTGATCTGCACCCAAACAAAGACAAAAAAATCACAGTAAGTGAAATCCTTCGTGTAAAGATAATTTCAATACATTTTGTAATCATATTTATACAAGTATATAAAAAAATTTTGACCTATACGACAGTCTTTATTGCCGTTTGAATTTTTTCGAGCTCTTAACCACAAACAATAACACTTGGGCTTTGGATGCCGGGTTTTCCCTCGCTCTGTTTGTTGGGATCTTTCTTGGAGTTTGACCTTCTTTCCTGGTTAATATTCCCTTTATAACACAGATTGAAAGTGTAAAATCAGTGTATTATAGTAATAAAAGTTTGTGATTATGTTCCCACTCCTGGATCAAGAGGGGGTGTAGAGGTACACAGAACATATGGTGGTGTGATGGTGGTTGTCTTGTAAGGTGGCATTTCTAAGTTGTTTTTAAGACTTCATTGAAATCTAATTAACAATAAGAGGAGTAATGCAGGTGGCTCTGCAATGATAATGAGTAAGGCTGCGTTCATAATGTATGGCAGAGGGGGCAGGTGAAATCTTTAAAAAGTCCTTCCCTTGAAGTCCCTCCAAAAAATAACTATCCCCCTCGGGCAATCTCTCGTAGCTTCTAAAATTTTTGCATCCCCCAATTCTCTTTAAAAAAATTTCAAACCCCCCCCCCCCCCCCATTTTACTGGAAACAATTTTCCCGATCCCCCCTAAATTTCACCTGCCCCCCCATCTGCCATTATGAACGCAGCCTAAGCAATATAGAAAAATCATAATTAAAATACCATGTTGGATTGGGGTTTGAGGGTTTGCGTATCTTTGTGTAAAGTGTAGACTTTTTCTGTTCAAAGGTCACAGTAGAGGGCAACATTGGATGTGGCAAGACAACATTGCTGAAATATTTCAGGGAAAACTCTCTTGTTGAGGTAAGGTGTAACTGGTGATTTTACATGTACTTTTAAAAAATAGCACTGTGCATAAATTTGTACTTGGATACATACATAATGTGCATGAGTATGTTTATATCGCATACCTGTAGCAGAGCAGTTTTTAAAATAGATAATCAAATGTAATGATTTTTACTTTACATTGTTTTATTTATTGAATGATTATCATTAAATGAAACATGGTACAGGCCATGTAAAACTACTTGATTTTAACAAATAAGGCATGGAATTTTTCTCTTGATAGCAAAAGCTCATGCATAACAACACTAAAAACAACATTTTGACCATTAAAACTAACTAATTTGGCTGTTCAACATGACCAGCTATTATTTCAGTCTTATGTATAATAATACATACGATATATCAAAATAACAGGTAACTTTGGGATTTTCACCATGACTTACACTTCTAATTTTTTTATGTCAAGGTTATAGAAGAACCTGTGAAAAAATGGCAAAACATTGGAGGTCAAAATCTTTTGGTAAGACAAAGTAAATAACTGATGAGTGAAAATTAAAGGAAAAATCCATATTTACTCAGATCATTGTAAAAATGTTCAATATAATCTTCTCTCCATTCTTCCAAAGGGTTTTTTTCTGGGTGCTAAGGTTTTTTCAAGGTGAAAGTTGAGTGTTACAGCCACTCATGGAAAATAATGGTTATAAAATCATTATGTTGTACATAATTATTTTGGTGATAAGAAAATAATAAATATCACCACTGAGATTCCCTGCTAGCAGAATTTTCCGTGTTGGCAATTCTTGGCACGGAAAATTTTCTCTCCCAAGAATTGCAAAAAGAGGGAAAGATAGCATAGAACTTTATTCGTTTGAAAGCAAATCCTCTTGTGTGTATTATCTTAGTGATCACATTTTGAATTTATGCAAACTTATTTTCAAAGCACATTGTGACTTACATGATTGAGAAATGTGCTACATTTATATACTGTAAGAACTTCCCATTATTACATGTATAGTAATCATTATTTCAAACAATACAACGAATCATTTATTCTATTCTTTGACAGAACATGTTTTATGAAGACTGTAAGAGATGGAGCTATCTGTTTGAGTCCTATTTTCTTCTCACCCTGATGCAAGTGCACAAGAAACCTCATGTAAGAGTGAAGTGACATTTATTTATAGACAAATGTTTTTGCTGCCTGTTTTTGTGGCCCCAGTTGTACAAAGGGTGGATAATGCTATCTGATGAATAAAGTTTATCCAGTGAATAAATTTATTGGATAACAGCATTGACTTATCTACTGGATTAGGTTTTATCCATTTTATAGCACTATTCACCCTTCTTACAACTGGGCCCTGGTATGATGAAGGCCTTAAACCCTTTCAAATATTTTTAGAGCAAGGGAAGCACCACACTTCCTTTATTCCTTTAGCTATACTTACATATAGTAGAGTTTACAGTTTTCATTAGACCTGTTGATATTGTTGAGATGACAGCGAAATGTTGTCTTTTACAGCTAGTTTTCTTATTAAATTGTATTCTCAAAAGTACCTTTATGAAGGACCATATACTCAGATATTAGAAAAGAAAACCCAAATTTTGGTCTGGCCACAGGAGCAGGCCAACTAAAGTCTAACTATCTGTAAAGGTAGCAACTACAGTACACCAAGACTCCACCCTCCCCATTCAAGACAGTGTTAGTCTGGCCACAGGGACAGGGTAACTGGGTTGTAGTAATCAACCTGAATTAAGAACATAATTTTCTCAGAAAAGATGCAAGCCATGTGCAATCATGATATATTTCTTTTAATGTTTTCAGACAAAGCCTATCAAGATGATAGAAAGAAGTGTCTATAGTGGTTACTACTGCTTTGAGAATAATCTTTGTGTCAGGTACAGCAATTTAAATCTTGGATTAAGACTGGGTGTATCAGATGTGTTATTGGAAAATTTCAATTCACCACTTTGGTGCTAGCCATCACGTGGTATAAATCATGTTGGATTGTGTTATCATGACTGGCAAATGAATGGCTATTATTTTAAGTCCTGTGTATAAAAACCATGTTATGACTGAGCTTAATGGTTAAATATATTAATAAGAATCTTATTCAATAACTGCTTATTCCATTTAAGCTAAACAAGATTTTCATCCCTCATTTAGAGTAGACCTTGTGCTCATTTAATAATCTCTCTCTTATTTTACAGTGGTCTGATGACAGGCTTGGAGCATAGTGCTCACAATCACTGGTTTGACTGGATTACGAAACAAGAAAAACCAGATCTGGACTTGATTAGTAAGTATTTAGTAATTCTTTAAGAAGCTTTATCTTACACTATACTCACTATGCCATTCTGTTCCAACCAAAATACAATGTTGTTAGATTAATACCATAGAATGCTGGTCATAAGCCCTGGGCTTATATGATCTCGTAAGGATCTTTGATTGTGCTTTTAACTGGGGGGCTTACGAAAGGGACAAAAACACTTCTGAATTTTAAAAAAAATTAAATCTTGTCCATTTTAATACCAGAGTTATTTCTATGTTGCCTTGGAACAACTGTTTAAAGTTGAGGCATTTGGGTCAATTCTGCCACCCGCCAACTGGTTAGCTAAGTTGGTAAGAGTGTCGGTCTGTTGTGTGGGAGTTGTGTGGTTCAAGCCTCGGTCGGAACCAACACTCAGGGTCTTAAAGAAGGTGCTGTCTTTGTAATAATATCTGCAAATGGTTAGACCTTCAAGTCTTCTCGGATAAGGACTTTAAACCGTAGGCCCTGTCTCCCAACCCTTACCAACCTGCAGTACATAAAAGAACCTGTTGAATTATTCGTGTAAGAGTAGGGGATTGTCTCCCGGTTCAACAGCCTATCCCTGTCTGGAGGCATAACACTAATTTACAAACAAATCACTCATGATTGTGAGCTGCATGGCTGCTACTAGTGCCTTAATATGCAGCCCGTAAAGTCCTCCACTGGTCATTAATGTAAAGCACATTGAGACATTGTATAAATGCGATATATAAGAACCTCCCATTATTATTATTATTATTATTATTATTATTATTATTATTATGATAACATGTATAGAAGCTGACCCAAATGCAGCAATTGTTTGGAGGCAATGAAGTGCAATTGTTATAATATATGCCATTAAACAACAAGGTTTATGCAACAACAACTTTGTAAATGCACTCATAAAAACTATATTCTGAGTGGATTGAGGAAGTGCTACAGGGCTTTAGTCACACTGAAGTATTGTAGAGTAAGTTCTGTGATACAGGGTGTCTGAAAAATGGCAGGAAATGATTATGTGATATATATATTGCCATAGTAACGTTCTCCAAGCCTTACACTGACAATCACAATCACTTTTGCCTGCCATTAACTTTGTTGATGTCTCGTAATGTAAAAAAATTAAATCAAGGAGAAAAGAAAGAAATAACTATTTCCTGTTCATTCGAAACTCATTTCCTTCTTTTTATGAACCCATCAAAAAGTGACTATAACTGGGATTTCATGCAATGTCAACTTGAGCTCTTCTCCATTAACCTTGAGGAGAGTGTCATTAATTCTTTAACATCCTGTTAACGAATTAATTTGGTTTTTGAGATTTTTTTTAATACTTCTATTGCAGTTTATTTGAGAACAAGTCCTGAAAAATGCATGGAAAGAGTCAAGATGCGTCATCGTGATGAGGAGACTTCTGTTTCTATGGTAAATTATATTAAACAACTGCCTTTTGCAATTAAAGATCAATACTTCAGCACTTGACAAAACCAAGATAGAATGCACTCTTAATGGCTGAGCAGCATTCTCCCAAGGACAGTTCTAGGGGAGGGGTGTAGGGGGTGTGTTATTGATGCTTGAGTTTCTGAATGTAATGTTGAGTTCCAAAAAATATCCATACCCCTCCCAAAAGGAAATTAAAAATTCTGGAGGGTAGGGGGGTCACTGAAAGAAAATTACATAGATTGTATTGAAAATGATTTGAAGTTCCGGGGGGTAGGGGGTCCTTTTACAAATTTCCTCAATGGTGGGGTATGGATATTTTCTGGAACTACACAATGATCATAAATGGTGCACCCCTTCATTGAAATATCTCAGATCTGCCCCTGTCTTAATATAGCATAGAATCTTACTTATAGAAACCTAAAACACCTTCAGGGATGGACCCTTCTCACTTCCAAAACTTGCTTTTTCAATCTAAAAATATGAAGAAAATGATACTGAAAAAGACATGATTAATCAATTATCCTCATATATAATAGCCAAGATATGCTTTCAGTATGAGGCTACGTGCTAAAATCCAGTCATTCGTGACAGGTGGTAGGAATAAATTTAATTTGACAGGGAAGCATATCTCAGAGGTGGGCTATTGAAAAAGCACACTGCCATGGGATGGTTTCTATTCTTTCAACAATCAAAGGCATTATTTTCCATTTCAAGCCAATACTATAAAAACTAGTATCCTCATAACTTGATGAATCTGTTGTTTTCAGGACCTTTTGAATGCTTTGCATGAAAGACATGAGTCTTGGCTGATCAGAGAGGAACATCCCTTACCAGCCCCAGTATTGGTGAGTTGGTTATTTCTTATGACTGACAGTTTGTTTAATATGTTTGAATGTGAGAGTAAACTGTAGAGCACCACATTCTTGCTATATTCCTCCATGTTTGCTTGACTCACTACTATGGTATACTATACTATTACTATACTACTACAGCTATGCTACTACACTACTACTGTATAAACAAGATAGGGGCTGTAGAGTATGAGAGAACAGGCTTAGGAATGCAAGATATAAATTTTGATTATTTTATTTAAGCATCTTTCTATTCTCTGATATAGACATGGTCACCGGCCAACCAGTCATCATATACATTGTTACATTAGCAGCAGGTAGGGGGACTCGCGATCGATGCCAAAGATATACGGGTTTAACTCGCGGATTTACGAAGACGGGTACAGCAGATTTATCGCAAACGGAGGTTAAAATATCTTATAAATATACGATGCACGAATGTAAGAAGTTCGTTAACGACTTTTGCATAATTTGTCTAAGACCTAAAGTTATCGTACCTAAGCCAGAACCCTTTTGGTGTTGTGGTAAGAAAATGCAAATAGAAGACGACACGTCAGCGCAGTGTTACGAGTGTGGTAAGAATATTCGTAATGCCGTACCAAATGCTACCAGAGAGCAGTATTACGCCAATGGAGGTCGTAAGAAAACGCCATATAAGAGATTAAAATACTTCAGGGACTGGATGAGTCATATCCAAGGTTTACATCCGATATATTTAAGCGACGAAGTAAAGAAGAAAATCATAGACCATTTAGAAGAGCCAACCCCGCAAAGTCTACGGAAAACGCTGAAAAAATTAAAACTAGAGAAATATTACAAAGCTATTCCCTATCTTTTGTCTGAAATTACCGGTAAGTCTATTCCCGAGGTTTCTGATATGACAAAAGCCGAGTGGATGTTTTGTCGGCTGGATAAGGATATTCCTTATTACCCTGACGTAATCTACGAAATATTTTACGAAATTGACCCCAACCACCCCCTGTTAGGATGGATTCCGAGAAGATAGTGAATCTTATGGCATAAGATGAGCGAATAGCATAAATCTTATGCCATAAGATGAGCGAATAGCATAAATCTTATGCCATAAGATGAGTAATTAGCATAAATCTTATGGCATAAGATTACGCGTAATTTCCAGACTGACGTTCAATATGTAAATAGAATCCTGTCACGCTTTTTTCAAAGCAGATGTTTACTGAGCAAGCTTTCTTTGAAGCTCTTCTTTCGCTTCTTGGTAAATCTTTTTGCGAGATTCCTCGGAAAGATCTTTTACGACTGTTTTTTTATTCCTTATGTCCGTCTTTAATTTCTCGTATTTGTTTTCTTCGGCCAGAATAAGCGAGAATTCTACGTCGTCTATCTTTCTGTCACGCAAAGCCTTTGAGACAAGATCGGTAATAGTATTTACTTTAGCCCTAGATAGAGCTATTGTCGTGTCATGCTTGGATATTTTCGTGGATAGCTTTTTCATAATGCCCGTAGCAACAGCCGAAATGATACCACAAGCTGCCCCAACGCCGGCCAAAGGAACTCCAACGATTATTCCCGGCCCAGTAAGCGAAGTAGCAACGCCAGAGCCCGTTAACACAACAGATATGGATCCTGAAGTTATCGCAATCTTATGTAGCGTACTCCGGGCTCTAACGTACTTTTTTCTAACTTTTTCATAGTGTTTTGCCTGCCCTTCCAAGTAAGCCAGGATTAAGTTCGCTTTATTCAGACGAAAGTTTTCGGCGTTTAGTTCATTAGGTGTAGTATAGGGAACATCTGGGTACAACTGAGGTGCTGATGGTATAACATCCATTATATATACTAATGTACGACGCTTTTGGGAGTGATATTGAGGAGCAGCCACATCACGACAACCGGGATTACTGGAACTGGAGGGCCTTTAGGAAGATGTTTCCGCATGCAGACCCTAGTAAGTTCGAAAGGAGACCCGATGGGATTTACTATAACGGCTCTAGGATGTACAGCAACGAGGATTTGAAACCTACGCTGGTCGATCAGATAGACAATCAACTGAAGAATTCTGGTTATATCGAACATAAGCCCGTGCAAGGTTGGTCAAAGGAATTATTGCTTGGTACCGGTACTTATCCGATACCCGCGGTTTCATTTGATAAACATCCAAGTTTGGATTTGACATTGAACATGCGGATCTCTAACAACCATTCCTTTTCGTTAAAGGTGCGAGATATCTTCAAAGACGTACCCATTAATCATACCACCGCTAAGGAATCTCATGAATGGTTAAGTGGTCCTAACATGCGTTATTGGCCGCAGCAACTAAACTTTGCGGTTTGGTGTGCCACCAGCGGCTGCGGTGTAAGTGCGAAGTTGATGAAGAATTCGATATTTATGTTTCACTTCCACTTTACCGTCCGAAGAATACTGCATGAGATGGGTGTTATTGCGCTGCCGGGAGATGCCACGTTTTATCCAAGAGATAATAAATACAACGTTCCTGCTTACGACCGACTTTGTAAGGAGTTTGGTGTTGTAGGGAAGGATTTTAGATGCACTGTCGGTGCTAACAATGGCTTGGGGCATATTTGGGCTTATTGGGGGATTGGTGGGCACGAGCTAAGCAACAGGGAAGTTCATGCATTGAATCTACGATGGAACACTGGGTATCATAAGGAAACTCACGACAGTAGCACCTTCTTTGAACCAAATGCCAAAACCACTAAGGAAGTCAGAGACGGACCTCTGTTCAAAGACGAGGGCGGTAAGTATGCAGGGGCTAACCCGCTGATTATCAAGATTACCAACGACGAGCAAACGAAGCAATACTTTAATTTCATACCCCCAGAAGGTAAAGGACTAACCAAAGCCGGCCTTGCCCGTTTGAACCGCAGCATAGAAGCTTACGTGTATTCCATCCTTGGAGCTCAGGTAAACACCCGATCGAGTATAGTGGGGAATACCGGCGCCGCAGAAGAGACGCGAGCCGAAGCCTTGATCTTATTCGAAAGTTCGATCTTGGAGGGCGACATTAGCAAGGGCGTACAGCGTTACCAACTAGCTATACAAAATTCTAAGGCAAGGTTGGACTATGCAGTAGCCCCGGGTTGTTGGTTAATGCCTAGTAATTTATCTATAAATACTGGTTCTGTAGTAGGATACAACAACAAACTTCAACGAGCTACTAAGGATATGAAGTTTGGGGTGAACGACGTGAACTCTGACACTCTTAGGAACATTCCCCATTTCGTGGAGAAGTCAAAAAAGTCGCATGAAACGAAGCTACCCGTAGTTAAGAAACCATCAAAGAAGGCCCTGCCTGCGATACCTGAGGAATATGACCATAACTTACTAAAGGCCGGCTTAGCAGCTGCAAGCATTGGTCTGAGCTATTATATATGGCGATGAACAACCCCTACGTAGCTGGAGTAGATTGTGTTTATACGACTTACACAGGCGAGAAAAAATACACCCAGGCGTCTTGGGTGGACGTTGAGGGCATGTCAGTGAATTTGAACTACTCAGGGAAGAAGTTAATCCTTTGTAGTATTTGCCTTGGATCAGTAAGTCACGCCAACATTGGTTTTAGATTTTGTGATGACAACGGCGTACTGCAGCCTATGCGTGTGAAGACAAACAACAGGGAGCCTGTGCATTTCTCCGTAGAGCCGAACACCGACAGCGCTGAGAATTTATCGGTTTGGACTTTTCATATGGTCGCCGATTGCCATGGGAAGGTAAAGCTGCAAATGCGCGTAGATGACACCGGGAGCGTTTGCATAAATAGCATAGAAAATCAGAGAGATGAAAAATATAACCACGCAACCATTTGCACTCTTACGGTAATGAGTCTCTAGAAGCAAATTTATTTGCTGGTATATATGAACCCACATACTAAGGAGGATTCATTCCTTTATTTTCTGGAGGAAGATAGATACTTGCGTAATGCTAATTGGGTTGACACGGAATTGTGGGTGAAGGTTGGTGGGTTGGGATTGATTATGTGCACAATTTGTATTAGCGTAAGGGAGGAATATGGTATTGGATTTAGAGTAGTAGATGAGAATAACGATCCATTGTTACCATACAGAACACTGAAAAATACTAGACGGTCAGCTCATTTTTCATATGAACCGCCAAATAGTCTAGACGATATAGTACCAATAACCTTTCACATGGTAGCTAATTGTCAATACGCAAAGCTTCAGATCAATACTGACGCAACATCTAACGTTAATGTCGAAGTTAAGATAAACGCTGTTATTTCACAATCAGCTGCGCCAAGCGATTCTACTTTTAATCATAAGGCCATTTCTACTATGACTGCCATACCGCTAGTTCCGCATTATCAAGGCGGTGCGAATACTATCTTTACTTATCCCCAGTCGAGAACACCCCGTGCACCCGACGACGATTATAAGCCGCCAGTAATACACAAGGATAAGATCATCCCCGAATCTTCTTCAGGAATACCACGCCGATAGCGACGACTAATATCCAAATGTTATTCCCCACAAACTTTAGCAGTTCTCCGCCGGCCCTAAGCGCCAAGGAAACAACCGAACCCAGCAGCCCAGGAAGACCGGCTGCCATCTTTTTTCCCAAGTCCGTTAGCCCACTGCCTAATTTCTTTACGCCTGCGCCTGTAGCCTTAAGTGTGGATAGGATGACTCCTACTACGCTTGAAATAGCAACCGCAAACGCCAGCGGAACGCCATACTTCAAAAGGGCTCTTTTTACCTTTTCCTTGGTGGTAAGCCCCAGCTCTTTTTCCAGGTTTTCCTTTTGAGCCCGCAATTCCGCAAGGCGTACCTCTAGATCTTCTGTTTCCTTTTGAGCTGCTTCCCTTTCCTCTTCGGGGCGAGCTTGGTCCTCGATTACTTCTTGCTGCCGCTCTATTTGCCCCTCCAGGTCTTCGATAGCCTGATCTCTTTGCCGGATTTGCTCCTCCTTAGTATTGATTTCAGCCATTAACCGTCGCCGTTCCACTAAAGAGCCGGCTATGGTGGTTTGCAGGTTATCGGTATCGTCTTTAATTAAGTCTAACTCTTGCAGGGCGAGGTTAAGAGCCCTTTGAGTTTGATTTCTTTCACGTCGAATTTGGGTTCTTTGGTCTACCAGCTCCCTTATTTCTTGATTTTTAAATTCGACCTCCCTTCTATGTGCGTCGGCAAGCCGCTGGTTTTGCTTCATGTATTCCTCCTCCCTTTCTTCCAACGTTTCCCGCAGTGCTTCCACTGAGGCGCCAGAGCTTTGGGCTTCTCCTAAGTCCTCCCGTGCTTTGTCTAATTCGCGCAGGGCCTGATCCACCTGATTTCCTATTTCTTTTATTCTTTCATCTTGATGGGCGGACTTCTTTTCAGCATCGGCAAGTAGCTGACCTTGCTTTGCATATTCTACATCTTTTTCTCTTAACTCCCTTTGCAGATCCGCGGCACGTTTTTCCGCGTTGGTCCTTTCGGTTAAGTTGTGCAGCCTTTCTAACAGGCTTCTAGTAGCACGCTGAAAGCCTCTTAATCTCAAGACGTCACCCCTAACGTTGCCCTCCTCATCAAAGAGGTTTTGCGGTTTTGTCCAGCGGTCTTTGTCGGGAAATCTTAAGTCTTGGACGCTTATGAGGACTTTGTTTCCCTTTTCCGTGAGCTTTACGTCGTCAGCATCAAAGTTGTCGTAGCGCAGCTCTAGCTCCCGCGCTGCCCACTCTACGGTTTCCCGCGCGGCTGCTTCCGGCTCGCCCATGTTTTGAAGCTCTATGTGCTCACGCGGAAACGTGTACTCGCGTGCTTTGGGATGTCTTAGGGCCTTTGCAATCCTATCCCTTAGGGAATCGTCGACTTGTTGGGTGGGAAGCAGCGGTTCTTCATCACCGTCGTTAATGTCAGCCTGACCTTCCTCAGTGGTGGGATCGAAGTCGGGGTCTGTTCCTTCTACTTCCATTATATATGATAAGCTCAAAGTTAAATCCCAACGTATTACCTAAGCAGGTTGGCGGACTAAAAGCAGAACGCACCTTTCACCGGGTTACATTCACACCTTCTAGCGCAAAGCCGGGGGAGACGCTGTACGTAGGCGTGCCCCGCCTAACGGATAACCTAGTATTGGTTCCTGGCACCTTGGCTTTGAGGTTTGACCTAGCGGTGCAGTCAAGCCCCACAGATGAAAGGATTATCGTTAACAACGTGGGTCGCAACATCGTTTCTAAGATGAGAATCAAGTTTGCTGGGGAATCCTTGCTGGACTTAAATAGGTACGATCTGTATACCACCTATAAGGATCTATGGTTAACAGCATTTGACCGCGCGCAAAGGATAGAACAAGGAATTGGTAGTGTCATTCTACGTAAGGTCCGCACACCTACGAAAACGCAACCTACTGACGGCAGCGGAGAAACCGCAGTGGCAGACGCAAAGCGAATAAAGACCGCCTATGGTAGCAAGTATGTCATACCGCTGGACTTTGAAGTGATTACGAATCACGGTGTGTATTACCCAAGACAGTTATCCGAGCTACAGTTTGAAGTAACTTTAGCAGATGCTAATAACATTATTGGTGGGCTAAGCACTGCACTTACCACAACAACCCCATACTCTATTACCAACTTAGAGCTACAGTACGAAACGGTGTACAGCGAAGAGCTGGCCCGTAGCGCTGGCATGGAATACAGCTCCGGAAAGGCATTCCTTTACGACCACGTAGTGATGTATAAGACGTTCAGCTTCCTGGATAAGACAGATGAGGTTATTAACCAAAGTATTAACCTCCCCCGAAGAAGTCTCACGGGGTTGATGTTGGTGTTTGCCAAACCCTACGAAGCCGGTAAGCGCGACTCCGAGGCCTTCCACAACCCTAACATTACTAACGTCGGCGTGAATATTAACGGGGTTCCAAACAAGGTCTACTCCCAGGGAATAAAGCCCGCAGACGTGTACAGAGAGGCCGCGCGCAAGTTTGGCGACCAAATTAACCCTGAGGAATTCTTCAATGATAAGTACGCGCTGTGGATCGACATGCGCACAACGAACGACGAAGACCTACATGGTCAGGGTTTACGTTTAGTAAATACGCAGGATGGCATAACATTGGAGATCAAGCGCACCAAAAACGCCAGTGCCGGCGACGGCGACAAAATAAACTGCTACGTCTTCGTCGTGTCTGACGCGCAACTGAGCGTAGAAATGAATCAGCTAAAGAGCGTTGCCTATTGATCCACTCGCTCATCCTTTTGATAAAAAAATATCGTTGGTATATAATGCTTCGCGTATTCGAAAACAACGAAACCAAACTGCAATGCATAGTGCAAGGCGATAAACTATACTTCAAAGCAAAGGAAGTGGCGGCTGCGTTGGGTTACGAACGCCCAAAAGATGCAATTAAGGTGCATGTTCGTGAAAAGTATAAAGTAAAGCTTAGCGAACTTAGAGTGGAGGTGAATCGCCTCCCCCTGTATTCACAGCCTAATTCCCTGTACGTAACCGAATCTGGGTTGTATCAACTAATATTTAGCTCTAAGATGCCAACGGCGGAGACATTCCAGGATTGGGTCTTGGAAGATGTCCTGCCTGCGTTGAGAAAGACAGGTAAGTACGAAATAGAAAGGCGGTTTGACACCCCGAATAAGAAAGTCTTCAAAATAGAGAATGAATCTGACCTGCATTTCAAAGTCGTCGATTACATACGCCGGTTTCACCCCCACGTCATCCTAACCCCCGGCTTAGGCGAACTACAGGACTCCGCCAGCAAGCGCATAACATGTTGGAAGAAAGGTTACAAACGCGGTCAGCCAGATCTACTAATCTCCAACGCCCATAAGGAGTTTAATGGCTTTTGCATAGAATTAAAGACCCCCAAGGGAAACGGCGTCCTGTCCGCAGACCAGTCTAACTTAATTTCGCAGTACGACATGAATAATTTCCGAACCATGGTGTCCGACGATTACGACGTTGTCTGTCGTGCCATAGACAACTACGTGGACGGCATCCGCATTCCTTGTAAATGGTGTATAAAACGCTTTAAAAGCCCCGAGACGCTAAAGACGCACCTTAGAATATTTCATAGATATAATGATCGTCAACCAAATACACTGGCGTGACCTGATTTGCGGTAAAGCATACGAAATAAAAAATTACGTCGTCTTCGAAGACATCGACCGTTTACGGTTAGTCCTCAAAGACTTAGAAGGCAAGGAATATTCCCTTTGGGCGCCGGATTGCGTGCGGTACGTAATTCAGGGTGAGGAATTCACCCACTTACGCAGCTATGGTAAGGTAAATGGCCGATGGAAGTTTGACATTGAAAGAAGAGTCACTCCATCTCCTCTTTGTAGTTAAGCGCGTCTGCTAAAGTCCGCTGCGCTTTAGGATCCGCGGAGCACCAATGCCCCACAAAGGATCCTTCGGAGAATACCCTGTCGCAATGAAGGCAGGTGTATTTTTTACGCGGCTTACGAGGGGTAATGCAGTCGGCAGGTAGTTCGCAAGTAATACAGTCCATATATTGAAAGGGTAATTAGAATGCCTCCCAGAAAGGCAGCTGCGTAGGCTAGCATATACCTTTTAAAAGGGGTCCTTATATTTATTAATGTATCTTCTTTTCTTATTGAGTTCTGCATACCTTCTCCAAAAGGGGTCCTTATATTTATTAATGTATCTTCTTTTCTTCTTAATAAAGAATCAAAGAATATTAATAAATATAAGAGTGCATTTCGAGACTCTTTGCGCAAACTAAGGACGCCTTTTTCTTACCTCCACGTTTTGGGCATGCCAATCATCAAAGCGATCCAAGTACTCCTTAAAACCGCGGGGACGATGCTGCGGGCACAAACACTGCCAGATATGATCGTCTCCTTTCCTTAAGCCGCCACACGCGTCACAGGGCGCACTCCAATACTCTGCGTTCTCCCAGCGCGTACCTTCGGCGCGGTCGAACTCCGTAAAGCGTTGGTCTATTTCTTTCTTACGAAGAGTTAACTTCCTTATGGTTTCCGCTGGGCAACATCTCGCAGCGATATCACCATGCTCCTCGCATACGACGTCCAAATCATAATTACCACGACATCTATGTTGATGCCATGCGTCGGTTAAGAGCTCCCCACAGCGCGCACACACATCCTTTAAACACACCCTATTTTCTTGGTGGTATTGCAACATTTGGGGCGTGCTAAAGAGCCGATTGCAATCAGCACAGCGTCTTTCCTTAGACTTCAAACACACCCTTCCTTCCACGTGATATCGCAGCGCCTGTTTACTGCTAAACTGCCGGCTGCAAGTGCCACAGGTGGTGACGTTATCCACCTCTTTAAAACATACCTTCTTTTTTTGGTGATACTGCAAAGCCTGTTTGCTACTGAACTCCCTGTCGCAATCCTTACACTTCATTATATAATAAGAATTTATTAACCCTTATAAGGGATACCGCATGAAGTCCTTAACGGAATCTTTCGCCCAGCCCGCCATCGTCAAAAGCGCACCAAACCGTTCTGCGCGCTTCAGACCGCACATTTCATCGTACAATTCCTGCACGCGCTCTTTCAGCCGATCGATCTCCTCCCTTTGCATTTCTATGGTGTCTCTTTTATCTTTTGCGTCGGTGGCAATCCTTCTTACTGCGTCCACTGGGTCCATCGTATATATAATGGATCCGAACCATATTCCTTGTAACGCTCTGATAGTAGGACCCACCGGCTGCGGAAAGACCCAGTTCGTGGTAGAGCAGCTATTAGGACCCTTTAGATACCGTTTCGACTACATAGTGCTGCTTTGCCCCACCTACGTGAACCGCACCTGGGAAGGCATAGGAGTGAAAGACGACGACTTCTTCGTAGATATCTTAGACCCTAACGAGTTATCCAGCCATTTGAAGTTCTGGCATAAGCAATTCCCTAAAGATACGCAGACGCTCCTCATATTGGATGACATTGCCTGTGGGGACGACGTAAAAAGACGCACTTCCGAGCTCGTTAAACTCGCCTTCAGCGGTAGGCATGACAATATCAGCGTTTGGTTGCTTTCCCAGCAGCTTACCAGTGTCTCTAAACCCTTCAGGGAAAACATAGGCTCTCTCGTAGTATTTTATACGCCCAGTAAGTCTGACCTGGAAACCATCTTAAGCGACTACGGCGGTGAGATATCCAAGGAACAGTTACACGAATACATGCGGCATTTAAAAACGCACCAACATTCCAAAATGATCTTCTCTTTGAGGTTTCCGTATTCCATTAACATATATGGACATTGAGCAGCTCTTAGATGAAGTCCCCGCGCAGTTAAACGAAAGTAACCTTAAGGAACAACTTAACATCCTTGTGTCTTCGGGGAAGTGTAAAGAAATGATAGGCAAGGAACTTACCCATGAGCAAGTTAATAAGTTGTCAGAAGAGGAAGTTAAGAAGTTCCATAAGAGGTACGAGGCCGCCCTTGCAAGTAAGACCACGGACGCCGTAGCAGACTCAGCCATTAAGCTGGCCACCAAGCTCCTCGGACTTGCACTGCCCATAGACGACGTGGAGCAACTACGGAAGGACATTAGCGAGGACTATGTCATATCCCAAGAACTTAAGATAACCTGCGGGTGGTTGTCTTTGAAGTGCGGTAAGTTAATGGCAGTCGCCTCCGCGGCACTTCACGTAGCTCAGCACGTCGACTTGAAGGAGGTACTGGTGTCTTGGAAGGACTTCAAGAAGGACAGAGAAGTCGAAAAGGTCTTCCAGGCGGCACTTGCTGAGGTACCTGATCAAGTCGCCTCAAGTACTTAGTCAAGTCGTTGTCAAGTCACCTCAAGTACTTAGTCAAGTCGTTGTCAAGTCACCTCAAGTACTTAGTCAAGTCGTTGTCAAGTCATTGCCAAGTCATTGTCAAGTCGTCATCAAGTTACTTGTCAAGTCCTTCAAGTCCCTTAATATAAGATGAGTGGCACCGAAGAACAACCACCCGTAGAAGATACCAAGATTACCAAGGCTAAATCTCCGGGCAGAGTCGCTGCCGGAAAGAAGCTCGCGGAGATGAATAAAAAGAACAAAGCCAAAAAAGAAGAAAAGGTGGAGGAAAAAGAAGAGGAATCCTTTATTAATCCGGGATACGTCATCGGCGCGTTAGGAGTTGCTATAGCAGCAGGCAGCCTTTACTTACAATGGCGGGCAACGAAAAAGGTAGAACCACCAACATATCACGCGCCCGTGCACGCACCTGTGGAGCCGGCTGTTAGAAAAAGTAAGATCCCTGAAATGGAGTAATAACCTTCTCGCTTTGTAATATAATGTCAACCGCGTTATTGAAAACTGTTGAAGAAGCAGCTATCATTACTTCCATCGTTGCGGGTATTGGTTGGGTAGGTAAGAAAGTGCTCAAAGAAGACTTTACTGAAGACCCAAGCAAGAGCTTCGCTAATTTTGCTAAGATGACCGCTGCCGTAGGCGGGGCTATCATGGTAAAGGATTACCTACGGAAGGAAAAGTACCTCCCTACGGTGTAATATATATGGCTAGCGTGGTCGTAGGTGGAGTCGTCGCAGCTTTAGCATTCACTGGAGCTAATTATGGTGGTCAGTATTTGGATAGATTAGTTAGAGGTGATCGCAGCGGAGATTTAGCCGCCGAAAGGAAAAGGCATGATTTAGCGCTGGAGAAATATCAAAGGGACGTGGCAGCTTGGAATGAAAAAAGACAAGCTTACAGGGATTGGTTGGACAAGAACTACCAAGACAAAATGCAGGCGGATAAGAATTTTGAAAACACAGACTACGCCTTTAAGCTCTATGCGCAAGCACATCCCGACTTTAGGTTAAGAAAGCCTCAGTTCAAGAATTACTACCAGCCTTCTAAGAAACAAAAAGATAGTGAGTTGGTCTTCGTAGGAGTCGCAGGGCTGGCGGGAGGCGTAGCTTTGGCGTATCTGCTCTGAGCTGCGCTCAGATCACTAGAAGGGGACTTGTCCCCTGTAATATATGATCGTCTTTTTGGAAAGCGACAAGAATAACTTTACTACTTATCTGAATCCCCCCATCAAAGCCCATAAGGTCCGGCTGGTTAGTTGCTCTTTGTACAATTCTTGGTATAACCTAATTAAGGGCATAGTCACTGAGCATACAGGAGGATCTAACTATCAAGCCGTATTGCTGCCCGATGGTCATTACACACCAATCACACTGGCCAAGGAATTAGCAAAACACGGTTATACTCTCACCACGGGATTACCGCACGAAATGACCCTCAAACACAATATGCCAAACTATTCAATGACTTTTGGAAAGTCTGATCCATTGGGGTCATTATTATGTGCCTCAGGCAAGACAATTACCGACACAGCCATACCTGTGAAATGGAAAGTCGCATCCTCTTACGAAGTCTATTGCAACTTGGTCCATAGTTACAACAATGGAGAAAAGTCTTCTCTTATATCCAAGTTTCTACCCAAAGGTAATCCATTTGACCCAGTAGAATACACTCCCATTTCTTTGAGCTATGACTTGTCTAATTTGGTAGAAAGCATAAACATCACCATTAAGGTGGACGGAAAGACGGTGGATTTTAACGGACGTAAGATCAATCTTGTCCTATCCTTCGCTTGAATCAAGCGAAGCGCGATTCTATTCATATAATGGGCCGCGTAGAGGACAAACTCAAAAGGATTTACTATGGGCCTGAAGGCTATTGGAAAGGAGCGTCGGCCATCAAGAAACTCGCGACCGCGGCCAGGGTATCAGATGAAACGGCTAAGAACTGGCTAAGAAAACAAACCCTCTGGCAGGTTTATCTTCCCGTGCCCAAGTACATTCCCAGGCCCAGCTTTACCGTAAGTGCCCCCAATGAAGTTCATCAGGCGGATTTGCTTTTCTTACCACATGACAAGGTGAGAAAGAAGACCTATAGATACGCTTTGACCGTAGTTGATATCGCAAGCAGATATAAGGACGCCGAACCCATAACCAGCAAGGATTCTGGGGAAGTCGCAGAAGCCCTAGGTAGGATTTATAAGCGCGTTTTGAAATGGCCTAAGCTGCTGCAAGTGGATGCGGGGACAGAGTTCATGGGCGTGGTTACTAAGACCCTGAAAGACCACAGCACTAAGATTAGGAGAGCTGAAGCTGAGTACCACAGGGGTCAGAGCATCGTCGAAAGATTCAATAAGACCCTGGCTGAGCGTCTCTTTGGATACCAATATTGGAAAGAGCTGGAAGATCCCTCCAAACGCAACAGGGAATGGACTCAGAGGCTCCCCCAGGTCGTCGCGGCTTTGAACAACGAGGCGGCCAGGGCTACGGGAATAAAACCCAAGGATGCCATAAAAAAGAAACACGTGGAACACAAGTCCTACGTCAGAAGTTCAAGGGCGGTCGGACTGAAGGAAAAAAAGCTACCCCGCGACATAGTGGTCAGATACCTCTATCAGCCGGGGGAACTCGAAGGTGGCAGTAAGAGAGCCACGGATCCTAACTGGTCTTTGGAAACGTATGAGATTTCGAAGTCCGTCACCAAGGAAGGGCAACCCGTGTTGTATTACCTAAATGGCCTAAGTCGCGGATTTGTCATGGAAGAGCTGCTCATAGTCCCCAAAGACTCAGAGTAGCGCAGCACCACGCGCCCGATTACACTCTAGGCATGTCAGTCTTACGTTGCCTCTACAATGCCCGCGTTTATTATTTATACGATCCACGGAGAACTGCTGATCATCATTCGGGTCAAACCTCCATAGTAGAGGTATGTTGCATTTGGCACACCGTGCCCCTTTCTTATAGACGTCGTCCACGCATAGGTCAAACTTTATCCCCGCATAGCGGGGATCTTTGCTCTTTTCTTCGTCGTGGCGCTTGTAGCGAAGGAGTTTCTTAGCAATGTTCTCCTTTGCTATGTCTTCTGGGGTGCGGTCGTAACGCATTTGTGGCCCCCAGGCTCTTTTTAACTGTTTTGCGTACTCCACACGGCTTACAGCGGTGTAGATAAGGTTGCTCCAACACAGCCGCTGGTCTATGATCCATAAGGTTTCTTTTATGGTAAGCCCCTGCGCGCTGTGGACTGTCATGCAGTAACCTAAGCGCCAATCTGGGTGGGAGGTAATTTTTTCCACCTTTTCTATGGGTACCCAGGCTTTATCATGTGTTACAGCATTTTGTAGTTGGATGTCGGTACCAGGTACCCAGACATCTCTTTTTTGCATTCGGGTATCGTGGGGTTTGTAAGAAACAGGTACGGGATGTGTAGGGAAGCGCTCTCGGTGTATATTTAGCAAGTCTTTCTGTATGCGAGACTGTGATGCGCGTTTGCTGCTTAGCACCAAATCCTTTGGATGCCATGTGTGAAGGAAGTCCTCGTATTTCTTCGCTCGTACCCTCTTGCGTAGTATCTTGTTTTGTTCCGCGTCACTAAGGCCCCGAAGTTCTGCTTTCAGGTTTCTTATTTGATCCTTACTGCGGTAGTCGGTGTTAATTTCTTCGGAGTGGTCTACCATTTCTTTTAACCATTTATGGGGCATCTCTCCGGTTATTGGAGGAGGCTGGCAAGGATCTCCGGCGAATATCACTTGACACTTTCCACGGAGGAATTCTACAAATTCCTGCAGGATTTCTAAAGGAACGGTGCAAATCTCATCCCAAAGTATCACCTGGGGTATGTCGTGGATGGCTTCTGGTACCCACTTTTGACCATTCCAGCGGAAGAAGCTGTGGTAGGTCTGCGCGTCGTAACCCATCTCCGTTAATTCTCTTTCCAGACGGTGCGTTGGCGTTAACACCTTTATCTTTGGAAAGAGTTCCAAAACCCTGGTAGTTTTACCACTGCCTCCCGTTCCGTAAAGGTAAGAGAAGCGTTGGTAAGAGATTGGGTCCGCAACCGACGGTAGAGGCTCCCCGGTTGGTTCCACGCTACCGTAAAGATGTTCTCCGTGATATTGTACACGGCCTCTCCATGCTTTTATCTCCTCATCTTTGACGCGCCATTGACCACTTTCTGCAAGTTCATCGGCAGTGTAGAACTCCTGCATCTTCTCTAACACTTCTGGCTTTACATACAAGGAATCCGTGGCTACGCGTGGGATGTCCTCTTTGTCAAACCGTAGCAGCATTGCTAAGAGATTGATGTGCGCATATGCTAGCATGCTGGCACGCAGATGGTAATACTGTGGTCGATGGTCTTGGTAATAACACAGCGCATTCCATTTCTGTTCTTTTTGACCTTCTATGAAGTAGTCCCATTTCTCTACGGATACCATTGTTCCTTGGTCATGTGCACGTTTTATGAGGAAGCTTAGCTCACCGGCGTCTGTTATTAAGCGTCGCTGCATGTGTTTTTCGCCTTCTTTTGCGCCCTGTGTGAATTTACCTGTGACCACACGCGCTGTGGGGTTGTGCTCTGGAAGCCATTGTGTAAAGGCGCTATGGCAGAGTATGGCTTCATGCGCTGTGTATTTTAAAAGCTTGCGCTCTTCGAGGAACTTCAGTAGGGGTATGGGTATCCATTCTTTCTCCTGCAGGTGCTTCCCATACCACGCGTAAATTATGGGATGTAAGTCTTTTGCTAACTCCCAGGTGGTCAGTCTGATGAACCCCGTTGCTGGGGCGTCGTAGTAACCCGGTAGTGACACCCTAAAGAATTGGGAGTCTGGATGTCCGTAACGGTCATAATAGTCCTTACAATCCCCAAGGCCTTTGAAACTGGCGGGGTAACAGTGTTTCATATCCAACGACACGTACTCGTCTTCGTTGTACTCCATATTCCAAAGACCGCCGTGACCGTGTTCTACGCAAGCTTTGGAGATATCTTTGAACTCTTTTGGGGTAGGTTTCCAGCCGTTCCTTTTCTTCGCGGCTAAGAAGTCCAAGCTGCGAGAGCTGAGCACTTCGTCTGAAAAGTCCTCACCAAGGGTTTCGCAGGCGCTTTTAATGCGTTGATGTTCCACTTCTGGTCGGTATAAAGTACCATCTTGCGTCATGAATTGACATCCTTCTGAATCCATTAACCAAATAGAATTCTCATGAACTAATTCTGTCAATGGGGAATTCTTATAGACCTTTGTCTCCTTCTTTCTTGGGAACCTCAACTCCCTCCACGCGTGCGCGTTGTGTTGGTAAATGACTATGGGAGCACCTTTGCCTTCGTATTTATGCGTTCCTGGGTAAATAAAGCCGTCGGTGATATCTTTCACATGGATTCGCCTTCCTAACGTGGTTTCCAACTTCTTGATGTTTTCGATGGTTCCTCCAGTTTTACGAGTAGAATGCTCCCATTTCCTGATGGCTTCTCTTCTTTTTGGCGTAAGCTTACCACCCCGAGAGGAATCCTCGAAAAACTCCCTAACCAGCTTCCCAACGCAGTTACCAGGATGTCGCATTGGTTTAAGCTTCTTAACGTCCGGCTTCTTAATTTCGTATGCACCGTAGATGACCACGGTAACCGGGTAAGCGACCTCGTAGAAGAGCATGTCTATTCCCTCAAGTGCTCCCGGTCGTGTGTGCTTATTCAAAACGAACAGGTTCTGCTTACCAGACGCTCTGATAGGATTACGACCCTTTTCTATTATCCACTCACCGTCTAAGTACTTTACGAATGTCAACTCCAAACGGTAGTCACCGGCCGGCATTCTGTTGATTATCTTTTCAGCCATTTTGTGATTCATAGTTTTGTCTGTCTTTCCCTCCATAAATGTAGCGAAGACAAAGTCAGCGTCTGAGTTATCCATCACCTGATTTCCGAGCCTGCGCACAGTTTTGTTTTGAATGTCGTTGATGGTGGCCATGTATATCTAAGGAATATTTTAACCTCCGTTTGCGATACCAAAATACCCGTAAATCTGCTGTACCCGTCTTCGTAAATCCGCGAGTTAAACCCGTATATCTTTGGCATCGATCGCGAGTCCCCCTACCTGCTGCTACATTTCAAATATTTTATAAGCTGAATTTGATAAAGCATGTCATTCCCTCTATAACTTGTGATAGCCTTCTTCAGAATGATGACAGGTCACTCATACAGTACATCGCTTTATTGCCTCTGCCCTCTGCTTTGTTTACATATAATCGCTTCACACACTTATCATCATACTGATGAAGGCTATCACAATTAATTTTATTGACAAATTGTCATGCTCTATCAAATCTGTGTTTCATCTGAAATCCTTACATTCAATATATTGTCAATGCGAAAGCCTCAAAGATACTATTTTATAACCTACTAAAGGAAATCCCTTGCCACTAGTTTGATGCAAGGCTGTTGTTACTGGTTGAACTATCATGACTACTAGTCACAATCCTTAAAATGCGGATATTGACTTTGTTAATAGAAATCTAGACTATGTAGAGGAGGACATGTCTGGTTCATGGGAGGTCTTACATAAGCATGAGTAATTATGTATAAGCATTCTGGTCAGCTTACCTACCTAGTTTGTACATTAGTACATTAGAACACAAGTTGCATCAGCTAGGCACTCATTACAACTTTTATAGCAGTAGCTACACCGTATTAAAGCTCACCTAGCCTTTTAGTGTTTATAGCACCAAAAATTATTTACCCACCCACCCGCTCCATTAGCTTTCCTATAACCAGGGTAGTATTCATTTATGTTGTATAATTTTCTTAACTTTTGTATATCTCGTACAGTGTTGTCAATTATTGTTTTGTTAAGAGAGTAACTAGTGTAGATGTAACTAACTAGTGTAGATATGTTTTTGTAACATATATACATATATATATATATAGATTTGAAATAGTATTAATAAAGACTACCTGAGAATCCAACATTTTGCCTTGTCCTGACTGGTTTAGTATCCAGGGACATATTAATAAGGGAGATCGAAGGGAGTATATAACTGCTGCACGTGGCTTACCTGATATATTATATTGTTTTCTTACAGGTTGTTGATGGGAACAAAACTTTAGATGAGATGTACAAATACTATGACACAAATTGTGACAGTCTTCTTGGCATCAACCCTATTTATCAGTCTCGCCAAGGTCTCAAGGTTCAGTGAAGTTTACTACTGTACAAAAAATTGATCAATATGTAAAATAACTGATGATCACCCAGGACTGAAATATAAAATATTGGTATTCTGCTTGGCATATCCCTTATTATCAGTCACACTAGGTACAGCCTCTTTCAAAGGGTCTAACACATGTACTCATTAAAGAATTCCCATAAATGCATGTTGGATGGATCTGGTAGATTGCATGGGAGTACATAATAAATGGCTAAAATTTAAAAAATATTCATGTACCTTTTTAGGTCTAAAACTATTGTCAAAATCTACATACTTTATTGTAAAAAGCATGTTATATTCGATTCCCTTAATAAACATAAAAAATGAAACTAGTTTATCTTAATTAGCTGCAGCTCATTGCAGCTCCCAGGGGATCTTATAATGCAGCAACAGTAATAGTATTCCAATACAATCCTGAATAAGTTCCAAGCCCACTGCTTTGCCCATGTTACATTTTACCAAAATTGCTCATTGCTCATTCTAACACGGTAAAAAAAATCAATTTAGGAAAAATATTGGTACATTTCATATAACTAAAATTACTTCCAGTATTGTTTACCATAAATGCGCAACTGAATGATTGAAATAATTGGACGAAAATCACTATGCCACTATCACTATGCGGTCGCCACATGCCTGGGGGGGGTACTCCCCTATATTCGCTATATGGGTACGTGCTGCCAAACAGGGTGTGGTTTTCAGTGATTCTACTCTGGAACAGGGTATATAAAATTGTGCTCACTCTGGAACAGGGTTATGAAATCATGCTCTCTCCTCTCTGGAACAGGGTTTTCAGCGATCTTCCTCTGGAACAGGGTATGAATTTCAGCGATTTTTACTCTGGAACAGGGTCAGGGTTCAGAGGGCTCAGCTGCACATCCCTACCCTAAATGGGCAATAGTACCCCCCCTCCCCCCTGGGGCCACATGTGAATTGAGTTTGTTTGATGTGTTGTTCTCTCCTATGCTACAAGGGTTTTCTCCGGATTCTCCGGTTTCCTCCCTCTGTAAAAATCAACACGTGAGCTGAGCGTTGTGTACATAGGATATAGAATGTAGTGGTAGTGTGTGTGGAGGGAACCTCACGGAAGAACCCCATATGGGGAGTGGTGGTTGTAAAATATATTATCATTATAATATATATATTAAGTACAAGTAAATATGTATGTATAATCTGCCAAATTATAATAGGCTTGCCATTTATTAAAGGAAAAAAAGAAAAACAAGAAAAAAAGATTTTAAAATATTCTAGACTCCAGTACCTGAACCGGTACCTCTTGAAATACAAGCCATGATCCCTATCAGTATACCACCCTAGCTATATAAGAAAACTATTTGTATTTAATAATTGCAAGGTATAATTTCTATACTTACAAATTCCAAGATTTCATTTTTCATTTTGAAAATTGAAACAAATATGCAAATGTTCTCCAGTAAACAAGTTGCTTGAAAAAGCGCGTCCAAAACCGGGGTTTCCAACGTTTCTAAAGAGCTTGTTCCGAATTTTCCTTATTGTTATCTTGGACTGATATTCAAAATTTGGCTCTAATGGCGCCTTAAAAAAATCTTTAATTATTTTAAAATTTGAAGAAAAGTTTGAGGCCCCGTCCACACGTATCCGCAAATTTTTGAATCCGCAATTTTTTTTTCGGATACGGGTTGCGTCCACACGTGTCCGCAAATTTTGGTGTCCGTATCCGCCAATTTTACGAAAACGGATACGCGTGGACGGTGAAAGCGATTTGAATACGCTGCGTGTGGACGCAAACATTTTCGTATCCGCAAATAATAATAATTTGCGGATACAAAAAAATCCGTTGGGCTTCCTGTGGTGCGTCGGACTATAAATTCACGTATCCAGCATGCACTTCGGTCGAGAGTAACAAGAACAATATGGCGGATGTGTAAGGTTTGGAATGAGAAGAAAATGTGGCTGGTTGAACGGTAAGAAATGTGAAAAGATATGAAAGAACTAGTTAGAAATACTCTTGAAGTGGTTTTGGTGTTCCTGGAGTGTTTTATTCAGAGTTTTCTCTTTATTTTTAGTGTATTTTTCCAATGACATCTTCACCCATGGAGTTTGTTCACACGTGATGTTCATCAGTGGTTCCAAGAACATCTTTTTGGCTGCTGAAACACTACACTGGACTCTATGAAACTACATTTTAGAACATTGTAAGTGAACTTTCTCCAGTCATTCTTGACGTTTCACGTTATTTAAAATTGCTCTAAAAGACGCAACAGTTGGTTGTTTACCAATACATTGGATGCAATAATTTATTGTTCCTACTCCAACATTGACAGAACACCGCTAAAGCAGTAATACATGGATAGAAAAGAGTATAGAGTATTACAGTATCTAATTGTATAATATGTACAAAGATATTCTCACAAGACATTTTTTTGAAGAGTAATTTATTAGGAAAGGAAAACAGTTGATTTTTATGCAAGGAAATTTTGATAACAAATGTAAACCTTGTTCTTTTGTTTTATTTTCAGAACTAAATAATAATCAACACAGAAAAGGTAGAAATCATAATTGACTTGCATCATCAGTGTTGCTTATGTATTGCTGGTATGTTACAAGTGCATTTTATAAGTACCCTGTATGTATGCATAAAGGAAAACACATGGATCACTAACAGCTAATGGTAGAAAAAAAATTATTTAGTTTTAAGATATTTGCGAGTACATCATGAGAGAACCTGAACAGGAGAGCTTTGAGTAACTTAATGAATGTTTCAACCATGACTATTATTATTTATATTATCATTTTCAGAATTCAAGGGGGTTTCCCATAAGGCATCATGCTGAGTTTTTTTAAGGAATTCACTTATCACCGAGAAATGTTTTCCACTATTACATATAACGTTACAATAAATAATCGCATATCACAAAACATCGATATATGCGAGCTTATGTAGTCCTTATGTTCTTATCGAAATATGCATGATAAACCAATGATGAATTCCTATACTAAACTATGAGCTAGAGAGAATAAAAGAAAAATATCAAATGCCCTTGGAGGGAATCGAACCCACGTCTTCGGTATTCCAGTCTGATGTGTTAACCACTACACCACAAGGACCAACCATTCTGGTAATGCAGCTGGAATATGAAATGTAGGGTAACTCTTGAGGATCCCAGAGCAATATTTTTTCTCTATAGATAAGTTGAACACTGTAAATATGTACGCGAGGAATAGACATAGTATAGTAGTAATAAATTATGCGTTCGGTGTGAGTAATGAAATAGAGAGAATCAGAGAAAAATATCAAATGCCCTTAGCGGGAATCGAACCCACGTCTTCGGTATTCCAGTCCGATGTGTTAACTTCGGTTATGAGCTAGGTGCTTGTAAGATAACTATGTTATAAGAATCTTAAAAATAGGTGTTTTCACTCTGCAATTTTCTTCAATTAAGTTTGTTCAAGTTGTCTCATTGCCTATTCAGCTATCACAAAGTTATACTAATAGCCTTGTTCTGTTGAAAAATATCTTGAAAGCTTTTGCAGGGGAATTTAAGTTGCTGGTATTTCAATTGTTAATTAAATTCCATTAGTCCAAAGAAAAAAAAGGTAAAACATCAGAGATGTACCAAGACCATGATTTTAGTCAATAGTATGATAAACAGTAATGGCCAAATTTTGGATTTCAAATCAAATTCTATTCTTTATTGTTTGATTTTTTTACATCTGCCAACATGTGTAGGAGAGATCAAATGACTGGCACTGGTACTAAAGTAAATAACACCAAAGAGGCTTACCATACATGTACAGTGAGGCAACTACAGATAAGCAACAGTAATAGAGTATAAACACTAAATCTTTGCAACACATGTTTGGAACTAAATATGCTAAATTCAATCGGAGAAGCTAATTAGTCCTAATTGTATACATTTATAGTTTGTACCCTAATGGTAATAGTTTGTTGCTTCAAAGTGGAGTTGGAATCTTGTGAAGCTATATATGCATGTTACGATGAACAGAAATGTCACTTGACAACTAAGTTTAATTGGATGTTATTACATGTGTATGAGAATCAGCTCTCTTGGAAATGAAATGATGATCAATAAGATTCAATAAGAATCAATTAAAACATGACAAATTGACAATAATCGGAATTTGTGCTAATGAGACCCATCATACATGTTGCAGCATGCTTGTTTGTAAACTACCAGCCCATTTGTGGTTGGTATTTCACACGTTTCCATAATAATTGTTAACATTATACTCAACTCTCATATACTAACACCTGTCCACAGTGAAATATTTACCTCTGGTGTACTTCTAGAGTCAATCAATACAGGATTCAGGTGAGTTATTGATACATGTAAGATATCATCCTAATATAACTGAGAGGTTTTAATATAATGTCTGTGTAGATATTTACTAAGCTGTTCATTCTCATCATAATAGATTTATTACTTTTAATGCAGTTATTAGTTTAATAGCAGAAACAGTTAAGATGATAATCTCATTCTAGTTATTGTGCAGCTCATTAGTATCAGCTTAGCTATGGAAGTTTACTTTTACATGTAATGAATACAGAATGATTATCAAATTACTTTAAGATATGATCATAAGGTAAATGAAGAACGCAATAGCAAATGTCTGTTATGACATGCCCTAAAGTGTATTAAACAATTAACTTAATACTCATGTTTCGAGTTCTCTTCCCTCAGCCTTAGTCTCGGTTGTGCCTTTGAAAGATATTCAGCTATTCAATCAAAACCTACAGCATTTTAATGAACTCGTATTGTTCGGCAGTACATACAGTACATTCCTTACTATACAATGGACCTTAATGAAAGAAAAGAACACATTTGTACACAAACAAGGCTAAGACTGAGCAAAAGCGAGCTGAAATGGGAGTATTAACTCAGAATGATATATGAAGATTTTGAATAAAAATTTGGATCTTTTTTTAAGAATTATACACTAAAGCCATTCTTTTCATTGCACAAATATTTTATTCTTTATTATGAATAAAATCTGGTGCCTCTCTTGATGAATTGATGAAAATTTATAAAACATAAAATATATATAAATTAATATTTATAAAACGTTTTCGATAACAATAATTTATTGAAATGTACTTAGAAGCAACATATTATGATGGATTTAGCAACCGTAGGGAAAACTAGATAAATTTACTAAATGTAATGCTTTTTACACAAGAAGGGGTAAAACAACTAGATAAAGGTGGATAATTATTTCCACATTTAAATGAAAGGTTTACCTTTGTGACACTTAACTGTGCGCCTAAAAGGATTTTTCCTACAGTGGCCTCAGTGCTCTAATTGGCTGACAAGAAAAGAACTTTATATATTTTGTGAAGTAATAATTGGAGAGGGTGACACATGACAGTAGCCAACTCAGCACTGATAAATTTGTGGCTCTCTAGGATTAACGTCTCCAAGTAAGACAGGACCGCCATCTTACATGGTCATCTGAGCCATGGATGTGAAGTGAGTCTGAAGTCTACGCCCGCTGACCTCTGAATACAAAGAGCCTTGAGTTGTTACTTTTAAAAGATAGAAAATTGGGCTGATGTTTCCCAGTAAGCATCAACTTCTGTGTGGGGTACTTGAGAGCTACTGAGCTTCTGACTCTGCTCTGGTTTCCACTGATGCCGATATGATTGTAGATCACTTCTCGTTTGCTGCCACACTTTGGATTAAAGAACAGTGTATGCAAAACAGTACCATCCTGCTCCTCTGTACAGTCCTAGTGGAACTCAACCACCTGACATACTAGATAATGGGGAAGTACTGAAAAGCTGCAAGTCTTTCACATACTTGTGGAGTGCGGTCAACAACACCAACTTATCACATCTGGAAGTAGAAAGAAGAATCCAATCTACAAAATTAAAAGGGAAAAAGAAGCAACCCTGGTCGTGCCAAAGCATCAAAATAACAAACAAGCTTACAGCTGTGCTTCATTTCTTGAAAACAATGACATTATACCACAGGCACAAACTGACCATGATGAAACTTTGGCAAAAACTGCTCATCATGTGATAAGAAAAGGTACCAAATGTGGGGGTGCTCAAACGTGCTGGGACAGTCAGTGCAGAATTTCTGATTGCAGCTTCTCAGCTACTATGGATTGGCCATGTCAGAAGAATGCTTTATGAACACTTGATGAAAGCTGTCTTCTATAGGGAGCTGCATGAAGGAAAGAGAGTCACACGAAATGAATACAATCATATGAAGAACACTGCAATGATTGACAAGACCTGTGAAAGAGGTGCTCTGGACCAAAGTAAATGGCACTGCACTGTGTAAGTCAATCCCTGCAATTGAAGGAAGACAGCAAAACAAGTATGTAAAAGCACAGTACATGAACAAGACATTCCATGCCATACCAGTTGGCCGTTCAATGCAATCAATGTGAGCGACATTGTTGATTGCTACCCACAAACATACCAGCCAAAGGTAAACTCAAAATTCACTCAGACACTGTCATTGTATCAAAAGAATTCTGTTCTATATTTTATATTGAACTTCAACATGATTGTATCCTGGGAAGACTCCTGGGAATATAATGGACTTGTAGGATAGAATAGTTCATCTGTGTTTAAAAGTCTCTTCAGTAGGAATTTCTTTTTATTAGTTTGTTCCTTTCCTCAAAGAAGCAGTAGAGCAAGTTTTTCTTTGGATTTCCCAAGGTCGAAATGGATTTTTATTGCTGTATCCACGCTTAGAGGATTGGATAAATGACTTATAATTTCACCTTATTAATAACCACATGTCAGTCCTGTATGCACCTGAGCCTTTACCTGCAGTAGGAGGTTTTGGCAGCTTTCACATTAAGTTATATGTCCAAATGCTCCACCTCTCATCAATGTGACCCAAGTTCAATTCCCCTACTCATTGTTTTATGTTGGAGGATTTGTTTGTTGGTTCTTATCAGTGCTTCATGGGTGTTTCTCCATGTTCCCCTGTTTTCATTCCTCCATTAAATGAACAACTCCCAATTTGACCTGGCGTTGGAATCTTAAACATTAGTCTGGTTGTGAGACTTGGCAATCACTCCCTGCATTTGGCATAAAATAAACCTATATTTACATACATGAGAATTTTGCTATTACCAATATTCCCATTCTAGTCTAGTGCTCCTGTTGTAATTGCATATTTTTTTAGTTATGCTTGGACCGATGGTTGGATGAATTTTAGGATGTACTGTATACATGACTGGTCGTAGTTGGACCAGTTGATGTAATTGTGGTATCCGTTGTGTTGGACATTAGATAATAATGATCTATCCTTATCTATTTTAACTTCATTGTATATATTGTTATATAAAATTTATAAATTGTAGTTCATTAATTTTGAATGCAGTTAAAAAATGTTTAAAATGTAGAATAATATTCATTAACTTCCAATCTCTAAATCATTTCTCTAGATGACCATACTAGTGTACTCAAACTGTTGGTGTAGCAAAATATGATGATAAACTAAAAAAAGGAAATTAAGAAACACCAACATATACCTTGACGTATAGATATTGAAGCTAGTCATTACATTAAATAATGTACTTGCTACCATTAGTCATTGAAGATTACACATCAGTGCAGATAAAGAAAGCAATGCATAAAATACATGATAAATTATAATCAAAATATCCTGAACTCAACTCTGTCAGTACCAGTGAAAATAAGACTGTACAAAAACAATACAGGAATGTGTAAAGCATCTTGTGTACAAGAAACATGGTGGATTAATGCACTCATGTAAAACAAGCTACTCAAGAGCATATTAAAATTCAATGAAATATTATGGCCTTGAAACTAAAGTTGAACATCATAAAAGATACAGCACAAGACAAGAATGTGTCAAGTATATTACTATCATCCAAATATGATTCATGCAATTCACTATTGAACATTGTACAAGATACAAACCAAGACAAGAATATGTCAATTATATTACAATCATCCAAATATGATGGATTGATGAAACTCACTATTGAACATCATTCAAGATACAGAGCAAGACAGGAATGTGTCATTTATGTTGCAATTATCTAAATATGATGGATGTAACTCGCTATTGAACATTGTACAAGCTACAAAACAAGACAGGAATGTATCAAGTGTATTAGAATTAAGCCAAATATGATGGACTTCATGCAACTAACTATTGAACATTTTACAAGATACAGAACAAGACAAGAATGTGTCAAGTGTATTAGAATCATTCAAATATGATGGACTTCATGCAACTCACTAATGAACATTGTACAAGATACAGAACAAGACTGGAATGTGTCATTTATATTACAATTATCTAAACATGATGGACTTGATGCAACACACTATTGAACATCATTCAAGATACAGAACAAGACAGGAATGTATCAAATGTGTTAGAATCATCTAAATATCATGAACTTCATGTAACTCACTATTGAACATTGTACAAGTTACGGAACAAGACCGGAACATATCAAGTGTATTACAATCATCCAAATATGACGGAGGCGATGCAACTCACCATTGAACATTGTACAATATACAGAAAAAGATAATGATGGTCAGCAGTGATACAAACATCACATGGATCACAGAAACCATTTTGGTTGCAAGGGAAAGGACATGCAGAAGCAAAGAATTATTCCAAAAGAGTATGCATAGCAATACAAGTATCAAATCAGTCATGGGAGATCAAAATATTTGACAGTGCCAGTAACAACCTCAGTTTTTAGGGATAAACTCAAGCTAGGGTAACCAATCCCTGGGGCGTGCCCTATTAACTGTCTAAAAGGAAGTTAGCTGTACTGTTTTCAAAAATCATCTCTCATGACCTGACTTTAAAATGCTGGAAAAAATGTTGGAAAATGAAAAACAGTCAAGCAAAGAAGAAAAGCAAGCCTCCTAAGTAAAGGCATTTGTGAATAATACGAAGGCGATTATCTGCAATCTTGAATGAAAAAGAGATGAATATGGCATTGAAGTATACCTAGTCATAGTTCTGAAAATGCTGAAAATGTAGCTTTCAGTTTCATAAAGTCAGTAATATATTAACATGTAGAGTACACTATAGTATGGTCATTCTAGTCCACCTTCTTTGATCTGGCTCTATATGATATCTTGATGGCATTTAAAAATCAGTTTATGAGAATCAAAACTGACCACCTTAAATGATGGTCCAATTTTAATTATTGCTTCTGCTGGACTCTCAAATTACAGACACTATCAGTTCAGATTGTTTGTCTTTTTCCTACTTCACCAGAAAATGTTTTCAGAAATGCCTTGAAGTTTGATATCCAACTAAGCTTTAAATAATATGTAAAAAATGGTAATCAGTATTTAGATTCACTCTTTTTATGTTGCAATCATCACTATTCAAATAACACCTAATGTTGTATGGGATTAAATGCATTAAATTTTCTGTGAAAACAATTTGATTAGCCTTTAGCTATACTTAGAAAACTCATTAATAATTCATGAAGAAAACACAATAGAAATCATGACCATGAAGGTGATTTTATATCGGATAAAGATTCGTCTTCATTTGCATAAACTTTAACTTGGATTTTCTCTATCAAACTTGGTTCATTTCGTAAAAAAATCGGTACACAATGAGAACAAACATCATAAGTTTTCTAAGCCGTTTAATAAACTCGCAGATCGTGTTTTATCAGGTCTAAAACCACTCGGCTGCGCCTCGTGTTTTATACCCGATAAAACACTCCTGCTCGTTTATTAAACATTACTTAGATAAGAATTATGCATAATTATTTATTAGTTAATTAGTTAATTTAAACCATTTGATATGATTGAACTAAACTCTTAATAAGTTAATTTAAACCATTTAATATGTTCAAACTAAACTCTTAATTTATATCTGATACTTAGAAAAGTAAGCATTTCAAGTTTCCATACATGACAAACAATACTAAAAGATGCAGATTAAAAAAAACACTAATAGAGTTTGAGGAAGAAACTATTTTTTTTTCATCATGTGCAGTACAGGTGTGCACTGTACTTAATTTATAATTTTGTAAAGCAAGAGTATTGGATGAAGGATATTTCGTAGACAGGCAAATTGACCCAGAAAGATGAAAAAGGTGGTTGCACAGTTATCCCTTCCAGCAAGAGGGAGATTATAATAAGAGATTAAAAAAGAACTTGATGCAAGAAGCTAGATCTAGGAGATAAAGGGTTAGAAATTCTCTACATTTATCTGATCCTGCAGGTGAGGTTGAGTACAACAACAGAGAGCTTGATGAAGTGAACCAAATTCCTGAAGATGAATGTTTGAGACTTATGGTACTCTATGGTTAACTTGTCAAGCAACTAGCCTAATTGATTGATTGATTGATTTATTGAAGACTTTATTTAATGAGGGTGATATGTGACAGTAATTTTGTTAACTGATTAACTTATGGCCCTCCAGGCACTGAAGATGGTGGTCACCAGCATTTTCAGTGGATCTTTTACGTCCACCTTATACAGGGTTATAATGTGAAGACAGATGGGGCCTACGGTTTTAAGTCCCTGGTCTGAGAAGACTTAAAGTACTAATTAGTATTTGTACTGCAATAAGACAGAAGAAGAAAAATGGGAATATTGTATCCCACCCCAGTAAAGAGAAACCAAACACTCAAGATGAATGGATGACACATCCACAAGCCTGTCAACCAAGAAATGTGTAAAAGAGTTTTTTAAATATATAGAAACAACAACAACAAAAAAAGAGGGCAACTATCTTTAGGTGCTGACGGGTTTCATCAGAAGTTTTTCATTTCTTTTAAATTTATTGGAGAGTCATTTGATCTTTCAAATTGACCCACTATGAATCCTTGTAATCACAAAAGTATTTCATTTGAACAGTTGAGGGTGCTGGTAAAATGTTTTTAGGTTTTCATTCGTAAATTTTTAAAAACTCCACACATTAAAGTATTTTTTTAAAGTACTGGTAAAAATAAAGCTAATATATATTTTAAGCCATTAATCAAAAATTAACATTGTAGAACATTGTTCACTTAATTAAGTAAGACATGAAAGACATTTTTGTCAGTACAGGCATTTGGCACCCTTCATTAACCTTGTGATTGTATGTCAGTTATCTGTTACTCATCATATATTATTAATTTTATTTCACCTAAGAGTAACTTACTAATAGTTAAAAGCTGATACTATGAAAAAGACCACTTTGTGCATAGAATCATTAAGATGATTCAGCTTTTTCCTTACTTTAATTCAGGGAAAATAGTGTTTTTTCTCTTGAACTATTGACTGCATTAATAAGTAGGTAAATCCAGTGCGATGAGATTGAATAGTCTGGTCAGTATCTACACAGACATTATATTAGAACCTCTCAGTTATATTAGGATGATATCTTACATACATTGATAACTCGCCTGTATCATGTGTTGATTGAGTCTAAAAGTACACCAGAGGTAAGTATTTTGCTGTAGACAGGTGCTAGTATATGAGAGTTGAGTATAATGTCAATGATTACAACAGGGAATTCAATACATGGGTGGTTTGGTAATCTACAAACAATGTATGCTGCAACATGTATTGTGACCTCGTGCAAAATATTCTCTTTCTTCTTTGGGAAGGGCACCTATTGATAATAGGAAACTTGATTAATTTGATTTAATTATTCAATGCCAGAATCCCAACAATTTTGCTAACCATCTCAAATCAGTGTTCCAAAATCCTTACCTGATATATTATCATTAATACAACATACCACCATCATTGTCTTACAAGAATTTAACTCTGACAAGACACTGTTGTTTTAAGAGTGTAACAAGTGAAATACCACTGACTATCGGCTGGAATGGCATTAGTGTGCAATTGTGATTATACATATCTGTTATTATGGTGTTGGTCATGTGTTGTGTATTAATTTTATCTTGACACATTAATTGTGACACATAACATTTGACTTTTAAAAACTTGTGCACATTGTTTGTTGCTTATCTGTAATATTTAGCACTCCTATACTATAATTACATTTAGAATCTTGGCTGTTGTTTTACTTTAAGGCATTGTTTGACTACAAAGCAAGTATTTTAGGATTATTTTAAATTTCGACTAATTGTGTTTTATTGTTAACGGTCAAAATTAAAGGAATTTATTAATATTTATTCCATAATTATCAATCCCCATTATTCTATGAAAGTTCCATTCCAATCAATGGTAAATTTTCACAACAAATTCCAACAATTTCAAATAACCTTGTTGCAGGTAAAAGCTTGAAGTTAGTAAAAAATTGGACAAATAATTCTTGCTGAGGATGACAGGAGTTGATGGACTATTAAGAGTAACTGATAAAAGCATTGAGAGAGTTGCAGCCAGTATTTGTGGTTATTTTAATTATTAGATTATTCATCTAATAGGTGCATTGTTTGAATGAATGTTTATTGAAATATTTTATTCCAAAGCTTTCACACTACATGCGCATCGTTAGGGCTAAAGTATATTAATAAGTACCAGACATTACAAAAAACATCTTAGACGTTCATTCATTTGTTTGTTTGTTTTTTTGTTTGTTTGTTTATATAATAAAATAAAAGACAAAATAAAGAATCACTGAGGTAAGGATTATACAACAGAGCATAGTTCCAATCTAATTACACCCTTAACTAAAATTTTACTAATAAACAAATTCTAACTGCTAAGATACATTGAATTACATATACTATAAACAATTTTTAAAATGCTAGTTATCAAGAACTCAATAGTTAGTAGCAGCAGCGTTTGTTATTTAGAAGATTATGAGCAGAACAGTACTTAGGGCAAATTGACTTCCAAGTGTTGAAAATAGAAGGATCATAGAAGTTGGCAGTTGCATTAGTGTAGTAATGATGAATAGAAGATTTAAATTTTTTAAAGCGAATTAGCTAAGTGGCAAGTGTTAGGTAAGATATTCCAATGTTTAGGAATGCGATTAAAATAGCTTGCTTGGAAGTGTTTAGTCCTACACTTAGGTATTACCAAATCAGTTTCAGAATTATAACAGGTTACCCTGTGGTTAGTACGGGCCTTAACATAGTGTTCAATGGGTATTTTAAAGTGACCAGTACAATATTTGAAATAAAATACTAAATCCTTAAAGTCATGCCAATATGATGTGGGCAATAAATTTAGTTGTTTCAGACGGTCACAATAAGACGTATTATCATAATAACTGATACTTAAGATATATCTCGAGGCTCTGCATTGCAGACTTTCCACTTTCTTAATGTTAACAATAGCTTGCAGAGACCAAAGTTCACTCACTTAAGCTGTAGAAGTGACAAGGTTTTATTTTCTAAGAGATTTAACTAGATTTTTATATTTGGAATTTGGTGGATGCATCAACATTTTTTGAGTGTGATCATGAACAATTTTCTTTTTTCCTAATTTATGGTTAACTGTCAAGGAAGACTTGAATACTTCCTGTGATAACCCCTAACACTACATTCGTGAGAGATAAAGGGATGGTTACAGAGGAACACCTCACATATCAGTTTAGGACATTTTATTTTCAAATTTTAATTAGAATTACTTTGGAATTTGAAAATATTCAAAGCAATTGCTGAATAATAATAAGACTTTACTGGGTAATGAAGTCATACAAAAACGCTTTTTTAAAAATTCTATTTTTTGATCGTTTAACTCTCCAGTTCAGGTTATTCTTGTGACGTATATCAGAGTGATTCCATTTAACCATTCAAAGACAAATCTAATGCTCCATGCCATGAGCCTCTGGCGTGGGAGAATAAGCAACCACTTTCTTGTGTTAGTTCTTAAATGAAAACAATGAAATTATGCATTTGAATGTTTGTCTATAAAAAACAGACTGGGTTGAATGGAATCACTCTGTTTTCCTTATTGATTGATTGTGTGATGAGTAATGAAAAGAAACCTGCCAGCAAGCAAACCCTTTTAATACCTCCACTAATACAATATATGTGGTCCCTGTTACTACTGAGAAATAAAAACATTGAAATGAGGGGGGAGGGGTGAACTACACATACCAATCATTACATTCGTTTGAGGCATGCTGAAAGTGACTTGGAGACTAAAAACTACAATAATTTGGTCTGCATTGATGGCCTATTATTATTATTAATGCTGATGATTTAAAGATAATGAAGACAGATCTGTGGAAATATCATATCTGTATTAGTGTATGTGATTATCAAGACTGGTTTGCGAAGACTAAAATAACGAAGTTTCTAGGCTACTAACTTGTGAAAAATGAGCTGGTCCATCCCGAAAAGGAAACTACCACCATGTAATTTAATAGGAACAACTAAGCTCTAAGGTGTTGACTTGATTCACGAACTAAGTCTATAATTCATTCATATTTATTCAGTATGTGCTAGGGGACTGGACCTATAATTAATTCAGTATGTGCTAGGGGACTGGACCTATAATTCATTCAGTATCTGCTAGGGGACTGGACCTATAATTCATTCAGTATCTGCTAGGGGACTGGACCTATAATTCATTCAGTATCTCCTAGGTTACCAGACTGATAATTCATTCAATATCTCCTAGGTTACTAGACCGATAATTAATTCGGTATCTCTTAGGTTGCTACGATTAATTCAGTTGACCATGTTTATAATGTGCCTTTTGCAGTTAACAGTCATGTGCGAGTTTGTGAACAACCCCCAAAATACTTCATGTCTAAATATCCATAACGCGTAAGGCTCACAGAGAATTTATGAAAGCTTTTTGATCGCAGCAATAGCAATAAAATAATTTTGTTACTTATGACTGTTGACTACAAAAGGCTTGTGTTATACTAGACCTAGTACTTATCCATTTATGACTATTGGTACTTGAGAGGAGACTTTGTAATTTTATGATTATTTTATCAGAGTAGATTTTATATTCAATAAGAAAATATAGAATTATGAGAGTGAAATGAAATAATGCAAAATTGTTTCAGTTTGGGGACATGTCGCATCAAAAAATTCCTGGAGTCATATGAAATCTACTCTCTCAAATCTTACACGAACTGAGCTATTATTGGCTGTTACATGTATAATCTAGGTGGTTAATGGTTATATTTTCTTTCATATGAAAAAAGGTTTATTTTGTTAACTAACGAAAAGAGCCTACAGTTTATTCCAAGTTAATTGTTTCATTTGGTCACTAGCCTCTGCATGTTGTTCTTGTTTTTATCTGTTGTTTATTTCCTAAGATCAGTTTTTTTCACCAGCAAAAGAACTTCATGATAGAAGTGATGAGCCATACATAAATAGTAAAATCTGAAATATTTTCAATGTCTATATTTGCATTTCCAAATCATAAGCAACTTCATGTATCACTGACAATCAACTGTATCCAATTTGAACAAAAAATAAGTTTTCAATTTGCTTCAAATATTTTAAATATCATATATTTAATTTCAAAATGGTTTGGTTTTTGACAGCTTGTGCATATGATACTAGTGCTTTGGACATAATTCTTCATAGTAAAACAACTTTCAGTTTTTCTAATTATCAATAGTTTCATTTCATTCACATGTAATTGTTTCTGGGTTGTGAGGTATGGTGTTTCAATGCCATTCTGTGATAGCTCACCTTGTCCTCTATTCATTTATTTCACATTTGCCTTGTTTGGCTTGGATTTATTTCCTTGCACTTTTTGAGCATGATTTCAGTATCTTGCACAGCTTGGAAAATATTTTAAAGATTTAATACTGTCTCCATAGAATGTAGGAATATTCAATCATAAGATTTTTTGATGGATGTAAACAAACACATCAGTTTAATTGATACATGTTTTGTAGTTGCTTTTTGCCATAGAAATGCTTTATCCCATTTTTTTGGAAAAAGGAAATATATTTCTTTCCATTGAGATATTTTGATTAGTTTCAGATAACCCTTGAAATATTTTGTCTTCAAAAATATTTAATTTGAATTTTTTTGTCAAAATTCTTTATTGAATAAATAACACATTTTGTTAAGACCTCAGTTTCATAAAAAGTATAGAATTTGCAAGTACATTTTCATTTTATATCATGATGCATTAATTATTTGTGTTATTAATTTGTTGTATTTTTGTTTGAGAACAGTTTGCTTTTAAATTCAATGTGTAGTCCATAAATTATTCATACCCCTCCCCCCATGGAGGAATTTTTTAAAACAACACCCTTTCCCCCAGAAATTCCAATTTTCTTAGATACAATTTCTGTAATTTTGTTCTTTCTCTGACCCCCCACCCCTCAGAAATTCCAAATTCCTCTGTTGGGAGGGGAGAGGAGGGGGTGGATAATTTCAGATGCTACACAATCAGTCAAATAGTTTTTTTTTTCTTAATTTGTTCTTATTAGTTGTTTTTGATCCTCATTTGCTTTCTTGTTTTGATTATCTATAGGTTTAATTTTTTTGTGTTTTTATATTCTGAAATATTTTAAAGTAACTTTTAGTTTATAAAGAAACTGAGGTCTTATTTTGCTGGTGAAAAAACTTATTAAATTACAATCCTATGATAGAACCTTGTAGATCAGTCTAGCCGAACATCATTCACGCAAGATTAGGTCACCTAGAAATGATTCAACTCCTAGTCTTCCCAGCTTGATAATCTACTTGTATGAAAGTCTGAATGGTGTCTTATGCAAGTCTATTGAGCACACCGCCTCTAAGTTATCACTGCTGTACACACCCATGAATAGTACGATATGATTATCTTTGCTCCCAATTGCACTAACCTTCACATTGACTGGCATCCATGCCATCAGCGCAACTCCCATGAAATCTGCAGAGAGCCATCACCTGGTATCCTTGCCGACACCTTCACCTTCAGAGCAGTCATCTGATCATGGCCTCAAGGTTAGACTCTGCCGAGAATCAGCAATATTGTACCACCTTTTATTGGTTTCCTGGCCTGGTGGGGCAGCTTCTGTTAGGTGCTGGTAGGACCTCGTGGGAGGTATCAAGTGTATTTCATTTTTCTGGTGATAATACAAGTGATAGTATTATATATATGTAGTGTGGTCTGACTAGCAGAGGGTTCTCATAAAGTTGGAAAAGAAATTAAACATGCCACCCACATAAAAATTATATCAGACAAAGTGTTGAAAAAAAAGAAAGAAAATTGAATGGACGCAAATATAAGTTTTGCTGGTTTTTTAACGTTTCGTTTGATCTTCTTTACTGATAATCCACTTACTAGCATCTGTGGAAAACCTTTCTTTCTATTTTTTACACCTACGTCTTATGTTCAATTCAAAAGGGTTGGGGTGATGAGGGTGGTAAAGGATGGGGGGAGAAGGGGATGGTGGAGGTAGGTTACTGGGAGATTGGGATGGAAAGGGAAGGGGGAGGCGACAAGGGGCTGTGGGAGGGAGGTGGGAAGGAGGTTAAAAGAGGCGGAAGGGTTCATGGTGAGTGGGGGGGGGGTCGGGGGTGCTCCTAGTAGGTATGAGGATCTGGAATAAGGGAGAGGTCAATTGGATTGGGGGGAGAGAGGCGGTGAGTGGGTGGGGCAGTGGAGTGAGTGGGAGCGAGAATATAATGAGAGTGAAGGAGAAGAAGTTGGGTAGAGAGGTTTTTAGGAGAGTGTTAAGAAGAGTTAAGGCAGGTAAGCTAAGCTTGAGGGAGAGGCAGGGAAGAGGTGGGTGGGTGGCAAATGAAGGTCGATCAAGGTGGGTGGGAATGGCGGGAAGTTTTACAACTTGGAGGGTGGGCGTAGGTGATATGTGCAAGTGCTGAAAAAAGGGTGTGAAATGTGGGATGTGCGGCTGCGTTACAGACTACAGAGGGTAAAATAGACTAGACAGAAGGAGTGGTAGAAATATAGAGGGGAATGAAGGCTACTACAAAAAGTTGGCGCGATCGGGAAAGGGGGGAAATTGAGGTACAGATGTACCAAGCCTAGCAGAGTGGTGTTGGGGATGGATTGGGGTGGATGTGTGGGGGAGGAGCGTGAATAAGGAAATATGGGAAGTGGAGACTATCGTTGAGTATTACGATGGGGTAGGGGGAAGGGGTTAAAAAGAGGGGGGAGTGTTGGAGTGTGGAGTAGGGGAGGATGTAAGGGGTGTAAATTTGTAGAGGGCGGTTAGAGGGGAGGTGAAGAGGGAAGGAGGGATGCGAGAGTGATCAGGATCGGGAGGGGTAAGGGGAGGGCGGGGTTGTGGAGCGGATGTGGTGAATGAGGGTGGGGGGTATGTGGAGGGGTCGGGGGCGATAAGTGGGGTGGTCGGAGATATGGCGAGATGGTCCAGTAGAGGGAGTATGGTGGGGGGGATGGAAAAGTGAATCTGGGGTGCAAGGAAGGGATTGGAATGTAGCGAGTTGAGTAATGATGTGGCTGAATTCGTGTGTAGGAGAACTAAAAAAAGCGACGGAAAATGTGGCGGGAGAGGGGAATAATTATGATGAAGTGAGGGAGTGATATATGGGTAAGGATGGGTAAGAGGTGTGCAAGGTTGGGAATGTTTATACCGGTAGCAGGAGAATGGGAAGTAGAAAGGCGGGGACGGGGATTAGGGGAGATGGGCGCACAGACTCACGATGAGAAGTGGGTGGGTAGAGATGCACTAAGTGTAAGGTGTGGGGTCGGATATGGCGGTCCGGGAGCGAGTGAAGGGAGGTAGTGCGGTGATCAAGGAATAGGGGGGATGGTAGAGGGTGGGGAGAAGTGTTTGATAGGGTAACGCAGGGAGTAGGGGGTAGGGAGAGTATGGAGTTGGGAAAAGGGGAGGGTGCCTTATAGGGTGGGGGCGGGTTGAGCATGGAAGGGGTGCATACTTCGGTCGAAAGGGACGCAGGTGGTGTGAGGAGAGTAGGTGGAAATGTAGGGGGGTATAGAGTGTTGATGGGTGGAAGTGGGGGGTGGTAAAGCAGATAAGTGGTAGGGAAACGGAGGTTGACGGCAGAAGGAACGCGAGGTTGAAAAGCGGGGATGGAGGTAGCAATCAGATGGAGAGGAGAAAGTAAAGGAGAATGAAAGGAGGTGGGTGATTACGATGATAGAGAGGGAGTACGGTGTGGAGATCAAGAGTAGAGGTATGGGGTACAGGGTTGGTCGTGAGATGGATGTGAGGGAGCAGGAAAAGGTAGGTTGGGCACTTGGAGGTAAGTGTGGGGAGGGGAGGGGATGAAAAAACATATGGGGAAATTTGAACCAGGGGGGAGGTTAAGAGGGTGTGGGATGAAGGGTCTGGAGTGAGCAGGGGAGTGGGTTTTGTGAGACGGGAGAAGGCATTGAGTGGAAGAGTGGTGTGTGGAGGGCTGATAAAGGTAGGGAATGGGGTGGAGAAGGTGGAGAGAACAGGTGGTCGTAAAAGAGGAGGGAGGGGGAGTGAGTCATTGATGAGCAGAGTCGCAGAGTATGGGGCATGATGGGGGTTGGTTGAGTCGTCGAGCTTAGGTGGAATTGTGGGGGGGGAATGGGGGTGGGGGGCGGGGAGTTGAATAGTAAAGAGCGAGGCGAATAGGATCTTTGTGGAGAATCTGAGGGTGGTGGTATGTTGAGTAGGTGATAGGCCGTTGGTGGAAGGGGAAGAAGGATGTGGGGAGTATGTGTAGAGGTAGGGGAGGAAAAGGGGACAGATCTGCGGGAGAGAGGGGGGCGTAAGTGGGGTTGTGTTAAGTCAATAAGGTGTTTGGTGTGGGTCGGAAGGGAGGAGCGGTTGAGATTTGGGTAGGCGGGGGTTAGGATGAAGAGGTAGCAGAGGTAGAGGAGGAGGTATGTCGGAGGGGATGGGGGGGTCGGTGGGGAGGGGGAGATAGCAAGAGATTTAAATATGGGTGTTGTTGTGATGCAGGTGGTGGAAGGTGGGGGGTGTGGGTGGATGGCGTGTAGTTGTGAGGATTGAGAGTGGAATGATAGGTCTAGGAGATGGGGGTGTGGGGGGTGAAAGGACTGTAAAATGGAGAAGTGGGTTGGTAGTATTGGGTAGTTGAAGGCTGTTAGGGGTACGGGATGGGAGTACGCAGAGGGGCCGAGATAAGCAGGGAGTCGCGTACATAGGGAGGGGGTGAAACGAGTGAGGGTATATATAATAGCGTTCGAGTAGCGGCGATTGAGGGAGGATATAGGAGGGGGCGTCTTGATTGGAGTAGGTGGAAATGGGTGGAGGTGAGAAGGGTGAGGTAAGGCGAATTGTGCGGGAGAAGGGGAGAGGTTGTAGTGTGTAGGAGTGGTGATATGTTGATACGAGCAAGATTGCTAGGGATAGTGTTGGGGTGGTGAATCAGAAAAAGGGACGTAATACGCTAGATAGTAAAGTGGAGGTGGGGGGGGATAAAGTGGAGAGGTAGGAGGTGTGTAAGGGTAAAAGGTTGAGTACGGGGAAGGAACATAATGGGTATGAAAGGTTAGTGGTGGATCACATAGAGAAGGAGGTTCGTGTGTAGGGTACGATGGGTTGGTGGTGTGGGAGGGGTGTGGGGGGGGGTCCTTCTTATTTCAATTCAAATTTGAGAATATACACACTCTCCTATATCTAATATTAGTGGCTAGAGGACTGGCAGAGATGGTTATCTTTAACTAGACCTGGGTAATCACTTGGCTATTTGATTATGCTATGAAGTTGTAATTTGTTAACTTAGTGTTTATTTAGTCTCTTTTTGAATCATCAAGTTTGAATATTTTTCAAGTGTAAAGGTATTGAGAAATTATTGGAATAGCTTAATTAGCATTGAGATTTTCATAAGAAAACTTAATTGTTTTTAGTTATTCTAATGAAAAGTAAATGAAAACCTAAAACATATGTGGTGGATAGCTAGCTATCAGGTCCACAATTATTATTTGGTTCAAATATATGAAACTATTATTTGCCAGTCCTCTAGCCAGATATCTTTTCATTTACCCTATTTCATAATGACCTCACATAAAAGAAATATGGTGGAATTGAGTGAAGCAGAATCAATAAACTTTTAAGAAAGCTTAGTAAACAAAATAATTTTTGTCTTTTCTTAGTGAGATTAGCAGTGTTTTTTTATTGGTGATGTCATTATGAAGTAGGGTCATTTTTTATAGGATTGTTTTTTCAATTTCTTTTCCTCTTTTTTTGTTGTCTCCTCTTTTCATTCTTTGTTTTCACCCCTCTCTTGTTATCAGGGCTCAAAATAGAAAAAACAGTACAACATTTTGTATTGTTTTGCAAAAAAATAAATTTAGGCAGAGAAATGTCTCTCTTTTCATTATTCATTTAATACATCAAGTTGTCAGTAAGATTTGACCTGCATCTGCATGCTACTATTTTGAGCCCTGACATTTTCTTTCTTTCTTTCTTTTTTCTTTCTTTTTTTTTTTTTGTTTTTTTTTGTTTTTTTTGTTTTTTTTTTTTTTTTTTGTTGTTGTTGTTGTGAATATTGATATTAAAATCTTGATAAACTCTTTGATTGTTGATGTTTCAGGAGTCCTCTTTTCCTTGTTATCATAGAAGGTGCTTCTTGATGTCTTCTTGTTTCATAACTGTGCACATAACAGGTTTGTGTTTTCTGAAAGTACAAAAATAACAATAATAAATAAAGTGTCCTGAAGCCATCAACTAAACATTCCAAGGAAATTATTTGGTGTCACTCAGCTGTTGGTCAGGTGTCAGTCAGTGTTAAGTGAGGTGTCAGTCAATGGTTGGTGAGGTGTAAGTCAGTGATTGGTCAAGTGCCAGTGGTTAGTCAGGTGTCAGTCAGTGGTTGGTAAGGTGTCTCTCAATGGTTGGTCAGGTGTCAGTGAGTGGTTGGTGAGGCATCAGTAAGTGGTCATTGGGGCACTATTGAGTGGTTGGTTAGGTGTCAGTGAGGGGTTGTTGGTGTACCAGTGATGAGTTGTTGGTGAGGTGTCAGTGAGTGGTCCTTGGGGTACCAATGTTGGTTGGTGAGTTGTCAGTAAGTGGTTGGTAAGGTGTCAGTAAGTGGTTGGTGTGGTAAACGTGAGTGGTTGGTCAGGTTTAAGTCAGTGGTTGGTCAGGTTTCAGTCAGTGGTTGGTCAGATTTCAGTCAGTGGTTGGTGTGGTGTCAGTGAGTGGTTGGTAAGGTGTCAGTCAGTGGTTGGTGTGGTGTCAGTGAGTGGTTGGTAAGGTGTCAGTCAGTGGTTGGTCAGGTGTCAGTGAGTGGTTGGTCAGTCAGTGGTTGGTCAGGTGTCAGTGAGTTGTTGGTAAGGTGTTGGTGGTTGGTGAGGTGTTAGTGAGTGGTTGGTGTGGTGTCAGTGAGTTGTTGGTAAGTTGTCAGTTAGTTGTTGGTAAGGTGTCAGTCAGTGATTGGTGTGGTGTCAGTTAGGTGTTGGTAAAGTAGTCATAGTTTGTGATCATCACATACATAAAAAATGTAAATGTAGCAGACAATAGTGTTTGACTGTATAATATTAAGATATTATTTAAATCAGTTGACGTACCTGTCTGTCAGTATGCAATGGCTATGACTTGTCTTTGTGATATAGACAATTTCAGCTAGTTTGGTGGATAAGCTGATGGAAAAGAATAAATGTTGTTTAGATATAGTAGATCTTTTCCTAGTATTATTATTATAATCATACACGTCCAACTTAACATTTATCTGCACTTAACATTTACAGCTATTTCAAAAAAGGTTGACTACTGAATACTGAATAGTGCATTCCAAGACCGAAGTGTATTGTGGGTCATAGTGACATTGTCTAAAGTAGGATTGATGATAATAATTTATTCTATTTTTAGTGTATCCCATCTGAAACAATATACTAACTACATGTAGAGAGTTCATTGCTGCATATTTACTTTTTATTTCAAATTAACAAGACTCACAATGACCTTTGGTCTTGGAATGCACTATTCAGTATTCAACCTTTTTCGAAATAGCTGTTTATGTGGATAAATGGCTAGTTAGAGTTGGGGTACACAACTTTAAAATACCCACATCCTATTAAAATGCTTCTACTGTAGTAGAAGTACTTCTATTGAAGTATGCGTCATTCTTTAAGTAGTTCCAACAACTTTTTATTTATTCTGGTTAGGCCAGGGTTAAATGCATATGTACAACTGTAACAGTCCAATAAACTCACCTGTCTGTCTGTTGTTGGTCCTGGCCAAACCTTGATCATGGTATTGGAAGACAAATCCAGCTGGTTTTGTAGACAAGCTGTTGAATAAGACAGTGAAATCGAGCATGTGAGACTTTATCCAATCAGAATACAGGGTAGGAATAATCTTATTACTGTTTTTTGTAGTTGGTATTAATTGTTATACATACCTATAAATCCAGCACATCCACCAGCAAGGCTATTGTACATATCTGGCACATATCTGTAGGACATCATGGGTAAAATGAAATGTCACCACAGTCAGACTATTGTGATACTCTGTGTAAAGCAACAGTACATATCATCTGGTAGATATCTGTAGGACGTCATGAGTAAATGACATAGAATGTCACCACAGTCAGACTCTTGTAATATAAACCACTTTAAGCCATGGTACAAATCTGGTAGCTATTTGTCATCATTATTTCAACAGTTTTGTTTTTATTTTTCTGTTTCGGTAGTCAAGGCAAAGAAATCTTTTCAACATAGAGGTAAATTAGTTGTCATTATTTCATCTTTCTTCCTTTTCGTCTCCTTGTTTGGTTAGAGGCAGACACATTGTTCATTACCAAGCTATCTAGGAGAACTGTGTAACTCTATTCCATTATTTCATCTTTCTTACTTGTCGTCCCTTTGTTTGGATAGAGGTAGAGAGTTGTTCATTACCAAGCTATCTAGGAGAACAGTGTGGTAACTGTTGTTGTCATTATTTCATCTTTTTTTGTGGTCATCTCCTAGTTTCGATAGAGACACTGTTCATTACCAAGCCTTCCAATGGCAAACTTGTGTTCTGTTTGTTTACATGTCTATTGTCTCATTTCACACCTCTATCAAGTGATATTTTGTTTCATCATCTCAACTTTTAACACCATCAATGTCAGGTATGGGCTTGTACCTCATATTCAAGTATAAATTCATGGGCTGTATTAATCATTGTTTCTGGCTGTTAATATTCTCTTCATCTTGATAACTAGATAAAAGGATAGATACGTTTTTAATTAACCATTGATAAACAAAAGCTGCTGTGGGGTGGAGGGAAGGGTGGGAAGTTTTTGTTCAAAAACTATGTGCCACTAAATACAGTTAAATATTTTGAGGGGTATTTTTAGGGGATACATTTTTGCTACATGATTATAAACAGGAAAAAAAAGATAGATATATGATTTGCATTATTTATAATATTTACTAGATGAGCAAAACCTGCTATGGGGGGTAGGGAAAGGTAGGGTTTTGTTCAAGAAATAAGTAGAACTAAACGCATCACATTTTTTCTTAAAAAGCTATTATCCAGAGTTTAAAACGTCTTCGTTAGGTTGCGAATTAAATAAAACGAAGAACTCAAAACATGGGTAACCAAAAGCGAAGACGTGTTGGTCGTCACATGTTCCTAGCCCTTCGATTATAAAACACGTAGAAAACACAGTAAATATCGAAAAATCCTTACCATCCATAACTGTCGTATATCTGTTACTATTTTACGATGAGCATTGCTTCAGTAAAGCTGAGTTTGCGGTAAAATTCAGCCTCAAATATCAAATACATTTTCTTGACCAAGAAGCGTGGTCTTCGACGTGTGAATATGCAAATACGAACAGAACTGAGGTAGACTGGGAACCTGACTACACCCGCGAGCATCCGCGGGAAGTTTTTCTTTTTAATCTTTTTCTATTATCATTCCTGTTTTCTTTCTTAACTCTCTTTCCTATTATAGCGTTTTCTTTTCTTTCCTAAAATATTTTACTTGCTTTTTGGTTTTTTTTTTCAGTAAAAAGTATTTTAGAAAAAGACGCAAGGTAAGACATTTTAGACAACTTATGTTTCTACTTATTTGCTATTCTATCCTAGTGGTGTGCATTCATTCCTAGTGAGGCACATTCATTCCTGGTGATGCGCATTCATTCCTAGGGATGCACATTCTATTCTAGTGATGAGGATTCAATCCTAGTGATGCACTTTCTTTCCTAGTGATGCGCATTTTATCCTATTGTCACGCATTCATTCCTAGCGATGCGCATTCATTCATAGTGATGCACATTCTATTCTAGTGATGAGGATTCAATCCTAGTGATGCACTTTCATTCCTAGTGATGCGCATTTTATCCTATTGTCACGCATTCATTCCTAGCGATGCGCATTCATTCATAGTGATGCACATTCCTAGTGATTCATTCCTAGTGATACACATTCATTCATAGTGATGCACATTCCTAGTGATTCATTCCTAGCGATGCACATTCATTCATAGTGATGCACATTCATAGTGATTCATTCATAGTGATGCGCACTCATTCCTAGTGATGCACATTCCTAGTGATTCATTCCTAGTGATGCACATTCATTCCTAGTGATGCACATTCATTCCTAGTGATTCATTCCTAGTGATTCATTCCTAGTGATTCATTCCTAGTGATGCACATTCATTCCAGGACTTGACAGGACTTGCTTCAGACAAAGTACTATTTTCTAGGCAATGCGCTGTTGTTAACAAGATGCTGTTTTCTTCTAAACAGCAGTTTTTCAGTAGTGTTATCGCCGATAATGGAAATGACCAACGTGCTCTTTTTAAGATTGTGTCCGGGCTACTCCAGCCTAAACAAAGCTTACAGTATCCTCCTAGTTCTGACGACACCTGTCTGGCAAATTCTTTCATCCAGTTCTTTTCTAATAAGATTGAGCGCATCAGACAGGACATTTTTAAAATTCTTCCTGTTCAGCATCGACTCCAACCAGATCCTGTTAATTGTTCTTCTGTTTTTCAAAATTTCGACACTCTAGGCTATGACGAGGTTTCACATTTAGTTGGGTCCACAGCTAAGTCATGTAGCCTAGATCCTATTCCTGCTTCTCTTCTTATGGAATGTCTTGATCTTTTAATTCCAGTGTTTATAAATATTATTAATCTATCTCTCTCCCAGGGCGTATTTCCTGATTCTCTCAAGATTGCTAAACTGACACCTATTCTTAAAAAACCGAATGCTGACTTTGAAGTTTTTTTCTAATTTTCGACCTGTTTCTAATCTACCATTTATCTCTAAACTAATTGAAAAGGCTGTTGCTCATCAGTTGAATGATTATTTAACTAAATATAATCTGCACGATCCACTTCAGTCGGCTTACAAAGCCATGCATAGTACTGAGACAGCTTTGGTTCTAATTCATAACGACATCCTTCAATCTATTGATGCTGGTAACTGTGTCATCCTTATTTTTCTTGATATGTCAGCTGCTTTTGATACTGTCGTTCATGATACTTTACTGGATAGACTTGCTAATCGGTTTGGTATTGGTGATGTTGTTTTAAGCTGGTTTAGATCCTACCTGTCTAATAGGAAGCAATTTGTAGGTATTAATGAATGTTCATCTTCCCTTTGCAATCTTGATGTTGGGGTACCGCAAGGCTCTGTACTAGGCCCGGTTCTTTACTTGCTTTACACATCTCCACTGGCAGATATTCTTAAGCGACATAATCTCAGTTATCATTTTTACGCCGATGATTCTCAGCTTTATTTATCTTTTAAAGGCAATGATCAGTTTGCTCAATCTAGGCAATCTTTAGAAGAGTGTCTATCTGATATTTCTGAATGGATGCTTGTTAATGGACTGAAGTTAAACCACGATAAAACGGAGCTGATGTGTATCCACTCTAGGTTTCAAGACTGTCCTTCGTTGACTGAGATTCAAGTCTGCGGGAACATAATTGTCCCTTGTTTATCAGCTGTTAATCTTGGAGTGGTTTTTGATGACCGTATGACTGGTGAACTCCAAGTTAGCAATATCTGTAAATCCTCCTACTTCCACCTAAGGAATCTGTCTGCTATTCGTAAATATTTAACCGTTGATTCTGCTCAGACAGTTATTCATGCTTTTATTTCTTCTAAACTTGACTATTGCAATGCTCTCTTGTATGGATTACCTAAATATCTTGTTGAGAGGTTGCAAAGAATACAGAGAACTCTGCAGCTCGTATTGTCACCTTCACTAAGAAATTCGATCATATCACTCCTGTGCTGGTTGATCTTCACTGGTTACCTGTTCACTACCGAGTCATTTTTAAGCTGCTGCTGTTAACTTACAAGGCCTTGAATGGCCTTGCTCCTTCATATTTGTCTGATTTTTTGACCTATCGCTCCTCCAGTTATTCTCTACGCTCTGTCTCTAATAAACTCCTCGTTGAGCCTAAAGCTAGGCTTAATACTTATGGTTTCAGATCCTTCTCCTTTTCTGCTCCAAGACTGTGGAATAGGCTTCCCTTAGAGATTCGTTTAAGTTCAACAGTTGCTAGTTTTAAAAATAGACTTAAGACACATTTATTTTCTCTTTTTCTTAATAATAAGGAGTATATTTAAAGACTACGTGACTTAGATTTGTTTTATATATTGCAATTATTAATTAGTTTTATCTTTTAAATATTTACATTTTATTCATAATCAATAGGTAAGCATTTTGTAACTATTGTAAATATTCTATTGTAATTTTTTGTGAAGCGCCTTGGACAATTTTGGAGATGAGCGCTATATAAATAAATTATATATTATATTATTATTATATATATTATTATTATATATATTATTATTATATATATTATTATTATTATTCCTAGTGATGCACATTCATTCCTAGCGATGCACATTCATTCATAGTAATGCATTCCTAGTGATGCACATTCATTCCTAGTGATGCGCATTCATTCCTAGTGATGCGCTTTCATTCCTAGTGATGCGCTTTCATTCCTAGGGATGTGCATTCATTCCTAGTGATGCGCTTTCATTACTAGTTATGTGCATTCATTCCTAGTGATGCGCTTTCATTCCTAGGGATGCGCATTCTATTCTAGTGATGCGGATTCAATCCTAGTGATGCGCTTTCATTCCTAGGGATGCGCATTCTATTCTAGTGATGAGGATTCATTCCTAGTGATGCGCTTTCATTACTAGTTATGTGCATTCATTCCTAGTGATGCGCTTTCATTCCTAGGGATTTGCATTCATTCCTAGTGATGCGCTTTCATTCCTAGGGATGTGCATTCATTCCTAGTGATGCGCTTTCATTCCTAGTGATGCGCATTTATTCCTAGTGATGCACATTCATTCCTAGTAATTGATAAATAATAAATGACGATCGATAAAAGATGCTTGACGATTGATATAAGATGCTTGACGATTGATATAAGATGAATGATGATTGATAAAAAATGAATGATGATTGATAAAAGATGAATGACGATCGATAAAAGATGAATGACGATTGATGAGAGATGAATGACGATTGATGAAAGATGAATGACGATTGATGAATGATGAATGACGATTGATATAAGATGAATGATGATTGATATAAGATGAATGATGATTGATAAAAGATGAATGACGATTGATAAAAGATGAATGATGATTGATGAAAGATGAATACGATGATAGAGATAATGACGATTGATGATAAGATGAATGACGATTGATATAAGATGAATGACGATTGATGAAAGATGAATGACGATTGATAATAAGATGAACTGACGATTGATTATAAGATGAATGACGATTGACAAAGATGAATGACGATTGATATAAAGAATGATATTGAGCAGATGAATGACGATTGATATAAGATGAATGACGATTGATAAAAGATGAATGACGATTGATATAAGATGAATGACGATTGATAAAAGATGAATGACGATTGATATAAGATGAATGACGATTGATAAAAGATGAATGACGATTGATATAAGATGAATGATGATTGATAAAAGATGAATGACGATAGATAAATGATGAATGACGATTGATATAAGATGAATGACGATTGATATAAGATGAATGATGATTGATAAAAGATGAATGGCGAATGATGAATGATGATTGATATAAGATGAATGACGATTGATGAATGATGAATGACAATTGATATAAGATGAATTACGATTGATGAATGATGAATGACGATTGATATAAGATGAATGACGATTGATGAATGATGAATGACGATTGATAAATGATGAATGACGATTGTTATAAGATGAATGACGATTGATAAATGATGAATGACGATTGATGAATGACGATTGATAAATGATGAATGACGATTGATGAATGATGAATGACGATTGATGAATGATGAATGACGATTGATATAAGATGAATGACGATCGATGAATGATGAATGACGATTGATGAATGATGAATGACGATTGATGAATGATGAATGACGATTGATGAATGATGAATGACGATTGATAAATGATGAATGACGATTGATATAAGATGAATGACGATTGATGAATGATGAATGACGATTGATAAATGATGAATGACGATTGATGAATGATGAATGACGATTGATAAAAGATGAATGACGATTGATGAATGATGAATGACAATTGATATAAGATGAATGACGATTGATGAATGATGAATGACGATTGATAAATGATGAATGACGATTGGTATAAGATGAATGACGATTGATAAAAGATGAATGACGATTGATGAATGATGAATGACGATTGATGAATGATGAATGATGAATGACGATTGATGAATGACGATTGATGAATGATGAATGACGATTGATATAAGATGAATGAAGATTGATGAATGATGAATGACGATTGATGAATGATGAATGATGAATGACGATTGATAAATGATGAATGACGATTGATGAATGACGATTGATGAATGACGATTGACAAATGATGAATGACGATTGATGAATGATGAATGACGTTTGATAAAAGATGAATGACGATTGATGAATGATGAATGACAATTGATATAAGATGAATTACGATTGATGAATGATGAATGACGATTGATAAAAGATGAATGACGATTGATGAATGACGATTGATGAATGATGAATGACGAATGATGAATGAAGATTGATGAATGATGAATGACGATTGATATAAGATGAATGAAGATTGATGAATGACGATTGATGAATGATGAATGACGATTGATGAATGATGAATGACGATTGATGAATGACGATTGATAAATGATGAATGACGATTGATGAATGATGAATGACGATTGATGAATGATGAATGACGATTAATAAATGATGAATGACGATTGATGAATGATGAATGACGATTGATGAATGATGAATGACGATTGATAAATGATGAATGACGATTGATGAATGATGAATGACGGTTGATAAAAGATGAATGACGATTGATGAATGATGAATGACAATTGATATAAGATGAATTACGATTGATGAATGATGAATGATGAATGGCGATTGATGAATGATGAATGACGATAGATAAAAGATGAATGACGATTGATAAAAGATGAATGACGATTGATAAAAGATGAATGACGATTGATGAATGACGATTGATGAATGACGATTGATGAATGACGATTGATGAATGATGAATGACGATTGATGAATGATGAATGACGATTGATATAAGATGAATAAAGATTGATGAATGACGAATGATGAATGACGATTGATGAATGACGATTGATGAATGATGAATGACGATTGATGAATGATGAATGACGATTGATGAATGATGAATGACGATTGATGAATGATGAATGACGATTGATGAATGATGAATGACGATTGATAAATGATGAATGACGATTGATGAATGATGAATGACGATTGATAAAAGATGAATGACGATTGATAAAAGATGAATGACGATTGATGAATGACGATTGATAAATGATGAATGACGATTGATGAATGATGAATGACGGTTGATAAAAGATGAATGACGATTGATGAATGATGAATGACGATTGATGAATGATGAATGACGATTGATAAATGATGAATGACGATTGGTATAAGATGAATGACGATTGATAAAAGATGAATGACGATTGATGAATGATGAATGACGATTGATGAATGACGATTGATGAATGACGATTGATGAATGACGATTGATGAATGATGAATGACGATTGATAAAAGATGAATGAAGATTGATGAATGATGAATGACGATTGATGAATGATGAATGATGAATGACGATTGATAAATGATGAATGACGATTGATGAATGACGATTGATGAATGACGATTGACAAATGATGAATGACGATTGATGAATGATGAATGACGGTTGATAAAAGATGAATGACGATTGATGAATGATGAATGACAATTGATATAAGATGAATTACGATTGATGAATGATGAATGACGATTGATAAAAGATGAATGACGATTGATGAATGACGATTGATGAATGATGAATGACGAATGATGAATGACGATTGATGAATGATGAATGACGATTGATATAAGATGAATGAAGATTGATGAATGACGATTGATGAATGATGAATGACGATTGATGAATGATGAATGACGATTGATAAAAGATGAATGACGATTGATAAAAGATGAATGACGATTGATGAATGATGAATGACGATTGATGAATGATGAATGACGATTGATAAATGATGAATGAAGATTGATGAATGATGAATGACGATTGATGAATGATGAATGACGATTGATAAATGATGAATGACGATTGATGAATGATGAATGACGTTTGATAAAAGATGAATGACGATTGATGAATGATGAATGACAATTGATATAAGATGAATTACGATTGATGAATGATGAATGATGAATGCCGATTGATGAATGATGAATGACGATCGATAAAAGATGAATGACGATTGATATAAGATGAATGACGATTGATAAAAGATGAATGACGATTGATGAATGACGATTGATGAATGACGATTGATGAATGACGATTGATGAATGATGAATGACGATTGATGAATGATGAATGACGATTGATATAAGATGAATAAAGATTGATGAATGACGAATGATGAATGACGATTGATGAATGACGATTGATGAATGATGAATGACGATTGATGAATGATGAATGACGATTGATGAATGATGAATGACGATTGATGAATGATGAATGACGATTGATGAATGATGAATGACGATTGATAAATGATGAATGACGATTGATGAATGATGAATGACGATTGATAAAAGATGAATGACGGTTGATAAAAGATGAATGACGATTGATGAATGACGATTGATAAATGATGAATGACGATTGATGAATGATGAATGACGATTGATAAAAGATGAATGACGATTGATGAATGATGAATGACGATTGATGAATGACGATTGATGAATGATGATTGATAAAAGATGAATGACGATTGATGAATGATGAATGACGATTGATGAATGATGATTGATAAAAGATGAATGACGATTGATGAATGATGAATGACGATTGATGAATGACGATTGATAAAAGATGAATGACGATTGATGAATGATGAATGACGGTTGATAAAAGATGAATGACGCTTGATGAATGATCAATGACGATTGATGAATGATGAATGACGGTTGATAAAAGATGAATGACGATTGATGAATGATGAATGACGATTGATGAATGACGAATGATGGATAACGGTTGATAAAAGATGAATGACGATTGATGAATGATCAATGACGATTGATGAATGATGAATGACGGTTGATAAAAGATGAATGACGATTGATGAATGATGAATGACGATTGATATAAGATGAATGACGATTGATGAATGATGAATGACGATCGATGAATGATGATTGTTGATTAATAAAATATGATTGACAATTGATGACATATGGTTGATGGTTGTGGAATTAGGATATTTTGCAGCACATCAGCAAAACTGGACTAAAAGAAAACGCGAAAAAAAGGCGGAGAGTGAGATATGAGAAGAGAGAAGAGAAAAATAGAATATCCGAGAAAAAAGATGGAAAGAGTGAGATCATATAACAGGGTAGAGAAGAAAAATATATCCGAAAAAAGACCAACGCACGAAAAGTAAACCTGAAGAAAATGGAAGGATTAAGATTATTTGGAACTTTAGAGAAACTGAAAAAACCGAAAAATGTCCAAGTAAAAAATACGGTGTTTTCGAAGGAAATATAGTAGGCGATAAAAGAATAAAAGCTAGAATGGATATTGAGAAAAAAATGAAATGAATATCTTGAATACCAAATAAAAACTGTTTGAAAAGTCTTGCATTTTTGCTTGTTTGTTTTTACTCTTCTCCCCCACCCTCCCTACCCTCTAATGTTTTATAAACTAATGACGCACTACAATGCACTACATACGAACAGCAGGAAAAAATAACTAGCTTGAATACTGTATGACCAAACGTGTGAAAAAGCCGCTCTTAAACGTTCATTCGTTATGCTTCATGCACCATGCAATTCACCACAAACCATTCTTATTCTCTCTACGGTTGTTAAGAGTCAGGGTGTTAATGGGACGCATGCGCAGAATACATTTATATGTGATTCATTAACTACAAATGTCGATGAATTTTCGAATATTATAGCGCCAAAACTCAAGTTCAATGATAAAATTACGCTTACCTTATCTGCTCGAGCTCTTGTACGTCTAGAAGGTATCAAATGAACGAGGAAAACAGTTTCTTTTAAACGAAATCTCTCCGTAACTGGTTGCTCCAAGCGCAAACAAGAAATTAAAATATTCATAAGGCATCGATTTGTTTTTGAAAACTGTTACATCATTAAAATCGTGAATAAAGTTTGCATGGAATGCTGTTATGAAGTGTGAAATGTATTGTTCGTTGATCATTAATATTCAAGCCATGACTCCTACCACACCTGGCCACACCCACCTGGGTTGGGGTTACAACCCTAGCACCCATTTTTGAACACCCTAGGGTTAGGGTTAGACAAGTCTGCTAACCCTAACCCTAGCACGTTTTTTTGGTCTCTTTAGGTAGGGTTAGTGCTAGGGTTAGGGCTAGACAAGTCTGCTAACCCTAACCCTAGCACGTTTTTTTGACCTCCTTAGGTAGGGTTAGTGCTAGGGTTAGGGCTAGACAAGTCTGCTAACCCTAACCCTAGCACTCATTTTTGACCTCCTTAGGTAGGGTTAGTACTAGGGTTAGGGTTAACGCTAACCCTAACCCTAGCACGTATTTTGACTTGCCTAAAAATAGTGCTAGGGTTTCTAACCCTAACCAAGTTGGGGTTAAAACCCTAATGACTTTTTGGACTTATTAGTGTTAGGGTTAGGGTAACATCGGTCTATTAGTATGCATATTAATTAGGTAATAACAATTGATTAATTAATGCATACCATGCATATTTTCGTGTTTCTCGCACGGTAGTGGGTTTCTCTATAAAAGGAAGTGCACGTTGAATATTTTAGTCACTTGGTTCGCGTCGCTTCTGATTCGAGGACGGGGTTCATGTTTGTTGTTTTACAGGATTCCATTCATTCTATTTTATTAAACAATTCATGTTTAAGCTGTTGACAGCAAGGACAAAGAGGTGAGGCATCTGCTCGTGTATTTTTAGCTTGTTACAGTTGTTATTTATCACATCTATCGTGTTTATTGATAACAACCTTCAATTCTTAAAGTTTTCTACGTGTTTGTGGAGGTATATACTCCATGGCAGACTGTCATGGATGCACCGACGTATATAGTTTTTGTGTAAGGGAGAGGGTTAGGGTAGTCCTCTATATGATATCCAGTAGGGAAAAAGACAGACATTCCCAAAGATTTAATACGAATGATACAAAACTGCGTTGATTTAAAGTTTATTTATTGATCAAATGTCTAAAATTATCAACTAAATGATTGACATCAAATATTAACACACAATCATAGACAAATTATCAATCATCAACACCTCATCAATCATCAACACATCAATCATCAACCCATCAATCATCAACAGATCAATCATCAACACATCATCAATCATCAACAGATCAATCATCAACACATCATCAATCATCGACACATCAATCATCAACACATCATCAATCATCAACACATCATCAATCATCAACAGATCAATCATCAACACATCATCAATCATCGACACATCAATCATCAACACATCATCAATCATTAACACATCATCAATCATCAACACATTATCAATCATCGACACATCAATCATCAACCCATTATCAATCATCAACAGATCAATCATCAACACATCAATCATCTACAAATCATCAATCATCAACACATCATCAATCATCAACACATCAATCATCGACACATCAATCATCAACCCATTATCAATCATCAACAGATCAATCATCAACACATCATCAACACATCAATCATCGACAAATCATCAATCATCAACACATCATCAATCATCAACACATTATCAATCATCGACACATCAATCATCAACACATTATCAATCATCGACACATCATCAATCATCGACACATCATCAATCGACACCTCATGAATCATCGACACATCAATCATCGACACATCATCAATCATCGACACATTATCAATCATCGACACATTATCAATCAGACACATCAATTATCAACACATCAATCATCAACACATCAATCACTGCCACATCATCAATCATCGACAAATTATCAATTATCAACACAGCAATCATCAACACCTCATCAATCATCAACACATCATCAACACATCAATCATCAACACATCAATGATCAACACATTATTAATCATCGACACATTATCAATCATCAACACATTATCAATCATCGACACATTATCAATCATTGACACATTATCAATCATCGACACATCATCAATCATTGACACATCAATCGACACCTCATCAATCATCGACACATCATCAATCATCAACACATCAATCATCCACACATTATCAATCATCAACACATCAATCCTCGACACATCATCAATCGACACCTCATCAATCATCGACACATCATCAATCATCGACACATCAATCATCGACACATTATCAATCATCGACACATTATCAATCAGACACATTATCAATCATCGACACATCAACCATAGACACCTCATCAATCATCGACACATTATCAATTATCGATACATCATAAATCATCGATACATCAATCATCGACACATCATCAATCATCCACACATGATCAATCATCGACACATGATCAATCATCCACACATTATCAATCATCAACGCATTTTCAATTATCGACACATCATCAATCATCGACACATTTTCGATTATCGACACATCATCAATCATCAACACATCAATAATCGACACATCATCAATCATCGACACATTATCAATCATACACATTATCAATTATCGATACATCATAAATCATCGACACATCATCAATCAGACACATTATCAATCATCGACACCTCATCAATCATCGACACCTCATCAATCATCGACACATTATCAATCATCCACACATGATCAATCATCGACACACGATCAATCATCAACACATCATCAATCATCAACACATTATCAATCATCGACACATCATCAATCATCAACCCATTATCAATCATCAACAGATCAATCATCAACACATCATCAACACATTATCAATCCTCGACACATCATCAATCAACCCATTATCAATCATCAACAGATCAATCATCAACACATCAATCATCGACACATCATCAATCATCGACACATCATCAATCATCGACACATCATCAATCATCTACACATCATCAATCATCGACACATCATCAATCATCGACACATCAATCATCGACACATCATCAATCAGACACATTATCGATCATCGACACATCATGAATCAGACACATCAATTATCGACACATCATCAATCAGACACATTATCAATTATCGACACATGATCAATCATCGACACATTATCAATCAGACACATTATCGATCATCGACACATCAATCATCGATACATCATCAATCATCGACACATCATCAATCAGACACATTATCAATTATCGACACATCATCAATCATACACATTATCAATCATCGACACATTATCAATCATCGACACATCATAAATCAGACACATTATCAATCATCGACACATCATCAATCATCGATACATCATCAATCATCGACACATCATCAATCAGACACATTATCAATCATCGACACATCATCAATCATCGATACATCATCAATCATCAACACATCATCAATCATCGACACATCATCAATCAGACACATTATCAATCATCGACACACCAATCATCGTTACGTCATCAATCATTGACACATCAATCATCGACACATCATCAATCATCAACACATCATAAATCAGACACATTATCAATTATCGACACATCATCAATCATACACACTTTCAATCATCGACACATCATCAATCATACACATCAATCATCCACACATCAATCAGACAGATTATCAATCATCGACACATCATCAATCATACACATTATCAATGATCGACACATCATCAATCAGACACATTATCAATCATCGACACATCATCAATCATACACATTATCAATCATCAACACATCATCAATCATACAGATCATCAATCATCAACACATCATCAATCATCGACACATCATCAATCATTGATACATCATCAATCATCGATACATCATCAATCATTGACCCATCAGTCATTGACACATAATCAATTATCGACACCTCATCAACCATCAAGAGATCATTATCATATCATCAATCATTATTATATCATCAATCATCAACACATCATCAATCATCAGCACATCATCAACCATGCACACATCATCAGCATCAACGCATCAACAATAAAAAAAACCTCATCAATGATCAACACACAACAAATTCAACACTTCATCAATCATCAACACATGATCAATCATTAGGACTGAATTTGTATCGCTAGGATAGAATGTGCATCCCTAGGAGTCAATGCGCATCACTAGTAAAGAAAGTGCATCACTAGGATTGAATGCGCATCACTAGAATAGAATGCGCATATCTAAGAATGAGTGCGCATTGCCAGGAATGAATGCGCATGACTAGTAATGAAAGCGCATCGCTAGGAATGAATGCGCATCGCTAGGAATGAATGCGCATCGCTAAGACTTAATGAGCATCGTTAGGAATGAATGCACATCACTAGGAATGAATGTGCATCACTAGTAATGAATGCGCATGACTAGTAATAAATGCGCATCGCTAGGAATGAATGCGCATCACTGGGAATGAATGTGCATCACTAGGAATGAATTTGCATCATCAGGAATGAATGCGCATCGCTAGGAATGAATGCGCATCGCTAGGAATGAATGTGCATGACCAGTAATGAATACGCATCGCTAGGAATGAATGCGCATCATTAGGAATGAATGTGCATGACTAGTAATGAATGCGCATCACTAGAAATGAATGTGCATCACTAGGAATGAATGCGCATTAGTAGGAATGAGTGAGCATCACTAGGAATGAATGTGCATTACTAGGAATGAATGTGCATCACTAGGAAAGAGCGCATGTGATGAGAAAAGAATGCGCAACAAGTAAAAGCAATGCATATTAGAAAGGAATGAGAAAAGAAAAGATTGCTTACTTTCCTTTGTGTTATGTATGCTTCGTAATCTTCAAACATCATGCACTGAAAAAAGACGAAAAGTCCAGAATTTATGAAGAAAAATTATAAGTTAAAACCTAAAAATTTAAACGAAAGAAAAAAATACAAATTAGTAAAATCTGGGAGAATAAAAAGGAAAATTGAAAAAGATACAAAAGAATTCTTCCCGCGGAGACTCGCGGGTGTAGTCCAGTTCCCAGTCTATCTCGTTCCTGTTCATATTTGCATATTCACACCTTAAGGAACACGTTTCTTGCTCAAGAAAATGTCTTCGATATTTAAGCTGAATTTTATAGGGAAATCAGTTTTATTGGAGTAATATTCATCCTAAAATAGCAAAGAATATACAACAGCAATGACTGGTAAGAATTGTTTTATTTTTACCGTGTTTTTCAGTGTTTTATCACGAAAGTTCTGGAACATGTGACTAAAAACATGTCTTCGCTTTGAGTTCTCGTATTTAGGGCTCAGCTTCGTTTTATTTATCCTTGGAACACATAATTAGACAACGGAGACTTTTTAAAACACTTTTTAGCTTCTAGTTCGAAAACATTTTAATGCGTTTTAGTTGCACAAATTTGTTGTACAAAAGCCAACCACCCCCTCCCCCCCAATGCAGGCTTTGCCCCTAATTCAAACATTATTAATAATTATAGGCATTAATGATTAATTTTCCTTTGCAGTTATCAATATGTGGATAACACTGAAATATTAGTCAGTATAAACCGTGGAATTACACCTGGTCACGAAGCACAAGTCCATATCACTCTACCTGATACTGATTGTGTTAGAAGATGAGAAGAAACAAAATATCCGTCAGCGTAACCCATGGCATTATACTTGGACATGAAGCACAAGTCCACATTACTCTACCTGATACTGATTGTGTTAGAAGAAACAAAATATCAGTTGATACAAGCCTGAAACAAGACAATAGACATGTTGACAAACAAAACACAATTCTCTACCTCTATCCAAACAAGGAGAGGACTAATTAACTAGGAGGAACAATTAAATAATGACAACAATAGAGTTACCATAGTGATCAATACATTGGTTTCTCTTTGGAAAACCAAACCTGGAAATACATAAAACCTATATGATGAACTAATGAAAGCGATTGAGGTATTACCAACATTACCAGATGAGTTGTAATACTCTGGGTAAAGCCACAGTGCAGTGACATCCTACGTCATTTTACCCATGCAGCTGCTACCAAATGACATACTATAAACTTACCGTACCGGATGTTCGGATGTGCTGGGGTGCATTAGGTATGTATTTTTAACATCAACTGAGGGCAATCAGTAATGTGTCAATCATTCTCATACCCACACCCTTCTCACCGAAAAATCGAAGGCTCTGGTAACAGGAAGACCCAGATTCTAGGTCAGCAGATATGCGCACACTCCACTTATTCTGACTTCTGGTAGAAATCCGAACTGTTTTTTTCTTCAAAAGAAATCAAGATTATTTATTCATTGCTTTTATGTGTCTGCGATTAACATCCTGAAAAAATGAGCAGTTTAGCGATACCCTCTGATGTGTACGGTAAAGTACAGTAAAGTACAAATACAGATGATTATGCAAAAAAACAAAATTAACCAATCAAATTAACGGTCCATTTGTGTGTTACCAGAGCATTCGATTTTTCGTTAGAAAGCTGAGAAGGCTTTGGGTACAAGAATGTCAGTCAATAGTTTTTGTTCCTAAAAAGATATTGGAATTTAGTTTACTCTTAACAAGCTCCTGGAAATGAATCTTTAAAAAAATGTTTTTTAAAAAATTGCCAATGTGTCTGTAGAGAAACTAATAGAGAAAATAATCATAGATAAATCCTTATCCAGTGGATAAAATGGTGCATAAGACCAGGCCCAGGTCCTCAAAATGAATAAAAAGAATTGATGAAAATGGAAAATACCTCGTACATTACAGTCCATGCCTAGTTGTGTTGTAGTATCCTGATTGGATATAGTCTCACATGCTTTAATTCATTTATTCCACAGCTTGTCTACCAATCAGGTGATAATAATGAGGGAATAACGAACAAAAAATGGACACTAATGACAAACCAGCCAAAAGGTAGGTTATCAGATTATAGTCTTTGCCCCCTCCCCCTCCTCAGTAAAACCAGTATCCTAAACATCGTGCATTCTGATTGGCTGTTGGAGTGGAAGAAAAAATATTAAAAAACAAGTGGAAAAGTAAATTCTAATAATTACAAAAATAGATCTGTGTCCTGAGCTGTTTTCAAAACCAAACATGGCCTTCAGCTTGCACATTCAAGGCTGCAAGCATAGTTTTTCCTTAACCACACCTCCTCACTGGTAAATAACCTCTATTTACATTCACCAGCTTTAAATAATATAAAGATGATACTTTATTCACCAATATTTGCTTTCGTTCAACAGCTTGTCTACAAAACTAGCTAAATTTGACTATACAATCACAAAGAAACGAAATGACCAGTGCAAACTGATAGAAGGTAGGCTACATGTTTTATATTAGTTATTCTATAATAATATCTGCCATTACTGACATCTCGCCAACCACACTGATACTTCACCAACCACTGACTGACACCACATTAACCACTGACTGACACCTTACCAACCACTGACTGACACCTGACCAACCAATGACTGACACCTGACCAACCAATAACTGACACCTGACCAACCAATGACTGACACCTGACCAACCACTAACTGACACCTTACCAACCACTGACTGACACCTGACCAACCACTGACTGACACCACATCAATAACTGACAGACACCATATCAACCACTGACTGACACCACATCAACAACTGACACCTTACCAGCCACTGACTGACACCACACCAACCAACGATAGACACCTTACAAACCACTAACCAACACCTCACCAACCAAAGACTGACATGTAACAAATTCCTTGGAATGCTTAGTTGATGGCTTCAGGACACTATTTATTATTGATGTTTTTGTACTTTCAGAAAACACAAACCTGTTATGTGCACAGTAATGAAACAAGAAGACATCAAGAAGCACCTTCTATGATAACAAGAAAAAGAGGACTCCTGAAACATCAACAATCAAAAAGTTTATCAAGATATCTATATTAGTATTATAAAAAAGAAAAGAAAAGAAAAAAAGAAAAGAAAAAAAAAAAAGAAGGGAAATGACAGGGCTCGAAATAGTAGCATGCAGATGCAGGTCAAATCTTACTGACGACTGAAAACTTATTTTCATGTGTCATATGAAAAATGAAAATAGAGATATTTTTGGCCTAAATTAATTTTTTGCAAAACATTACAAGATGTTGTATTGTTTTTCTATTTCGAGCCCTGATAACAAAGAAAAAAAAAACGAAGAGTGAAAAGAGGAGACAACAGAAGAAGAAAAAGAGAAATCGAAAAAACAATCCCATAAAAAAATGACCCTACTTCATAATGACATCACCAATCAAAACAAACTGCTAATCTCACTAAGAAAAGACAAAAATTATTTTGTTTACTAAGCTTACTTCAAAGTTTATTGATTCTGCTTCACTCAATTCCACCATATTTCTTTTACATGTGAGGTCATTATGAAATAGGGTAAATGAAAAGATATCTGGCTAGAGGACTGGCAAATAATAGTTTCATATATTTGAACCAAATAATAATCGTGGACCTGATAGCTAGCTATCCACAATGCATGTTTTAGGTTTTCATTTACTTTTCATTAGATTAACTAAAAACAATTAAGTTTTCTTATGAAAATCTCAATGCTAATTAAGCTATTCCAATAATTTCTCAATACCTTTATACTTGAAAAATATCCAAACTTGATGATTCAAAAAGAGACTAAAAAAAACATTAAGTTAACAAATTACAATTTCATAGCATAATCAAATAGCCAAGTGATTACCCAGGTCTAGTTAAAAATAATCATCTCTGCCAGTCCTCTAGCCACTAATATTAGATATACTGTAGGAGAGTGTGTATATTCTCAAATTTGAATTGAAATAAGTGTGAACAATAGAAAAGAAAGGTTTTCCACAGCAGCTAGTAAATGGATTCTCAGTAAAGAAGATCAAACCGAAACGTAAAACACCAGCAAATTTATATTTGCTGTTCCATTTCAATTTTCTTTCTTTTTTTTCAAAACTTTGTCTGATTAATTTTTATGTGGGTGGCCATTTTAATTTCTTTTTCCAACTTTACTGAGAACCCTCTGCTAGTCAGACACACTCTCCTATATCTAATATTACTATCACTTATTATTTATACACCAGAAAAATGAAATACACTTGATACCTCCCACGAGGTCCTACCAGCACCTAACAGAAGCTGCCCCACCAGGCCAGGAAACCATAAAAGGTGGTACAATATTGCTGATTCTCGGCAGAGTCTAACCTTGAGGCCATGATCAGATGACTGCTCTGAAGGTGAAGGTTGTCGGCAAGGATACCAGGTGATGGCTCTCTGCAGATTTCATGGGAGTGCGCTGATGGCATGGATGCCAGTCAATGTGAAGGTTAGTGCAATTGGGAGCAAAGATAATCATATCGTACTATTCATGGGTGTGTACAGCAGTGATAACTTAGAGGCGGTGTGCTCAATAGACTTGCATAAGACACCATTCAGACTTTCATACAAGTAGATTATCAAGCTGGGAAGACTAGGAGTTGAATCATTTCTAGGTGACCTAATCTTGCGTGAATGATGTTCGGCTAGACTGATCTACAAGGTTCTATCATAGGATTGTAATTTAATAAGTTTTTTCACCAGCAAAATAAGACCTCAGTTTCTTTATAAACTAAAAGTTACTTTAAAATATTTCAGAATATAAAAACACAAAAAAATTAAACCTATAGATAATCAAAACAAGAAAGCAAATGAGGATCAAAAACAACTAATAAGAACAAATTAAGAAAAAAAAACTATTTGACTGATTGTGTAGCATCTGAAATTATCCACCCCCTCCTCTCCCCTCCCAACAGAGGAATTTGGAATTTCTGAGGGGTGGGGGGTCAGAGAAAGAACAAAATTACAGAAATTGTATCTAAGAAAATTGGAATTTCTGGGGGAAAGGGGTGTTTTAAAAAATTCCTCCATGGGGGGAGGGGTATGAATAATTTATGGACTACACATTGAATTTAAAAGCAAACTGTTCTCAAACAAAAATACAACAAATTAATAACACAAATAATTAATGCATCATTGATATAAAATGAAAATGTACTTGCAAATTCTATACTTTTTATGAAACTGAGGTCTTAACAAAATGTGTTATTTATTCAATAAAGAATTTTGACAAAAAAATTCAAATTAAATATTTTTGAAGACAAAATATTTCAAGGGTTATCTGAAACTAATCAAAATATCTCAATGGAAAGAAATATATTTCCTTTTTCCAAAAAAATGGGATAAAGCATTTCTATGGCAAAAAGCAACTACAAAACATGTATCAATTAAACTGATGTGTTTGTTTACATCCATCAAAAAATCTTATGATTGAATATTCCTACATTCTATGGAGACAGTATTAAATCTTTAAAATATTTTCCAATCTGTGTAAGATACTGAAATCATACTCAAAAAGTGCAAGAAAATAAATCCAAGCCAAACAAGGCAAATGTGAAATAAATGAATAGAGGACAAGGTGAGCTATCACAGAATGGCATTGAAACACCATACCTCACAATCCAGAAACAATTACATGTGAATGAAATGAAACTATTGATAAGAAGTAAAACTGAAAGTTGTTTTACTATGAAGAATTATGTCCAAAGCACTAGTATCATATGCACAAGCTGTCAAAAACCAAACCATTTTGAAATTAAATATATGATATTTAAAATATTTGAAGCAAATTGAAAACTTATTTTTTGTTCAAATTGGATACAGTTGATTGTCAGTGATACATGAAGTTGCTTATGATTTGGAAATGCAAATATAGACATTGAAAATATTTCAGATTTTACTATTTATGTATGGCTCATCACTTCTATCATGAAGTTCTTTTGCTGGTGAAAAAACTGATCTTAGGAAATAAACAACAGATAAAAACAAGAACAACATGCAGAGGCTAGTGACCAAATGAAACAATTAACTTGGAATAAACTGTAGGCTCTTTTCGTTAGTTAACAAAATAAACCTTTTTTCATATGAAAGAAAATATAACCATTAACCACCTAGATTATACATGTAACAGCCAATAATAGCTCGGTTCGTGTAAGATTTGAGAGAGTAGATTTCATATGACTCCAGGAATTTTTTGATGCAACATTTCCCCAAACTGAAACAATTTTGCATTATTTCATTTCACTCTCATAATTCTATATTTTCTTATTGAATATAAAATCTACTCTGATAAAATAATCATAAAATTACAAAGTCCCCTCTCAAGTACCAATAGTTATGAATGGATAAGTACTAGGTCTAGTATAACACAAGCCTTTTGTAGTCAACAGTCATAAGTAACAAAATTATTTTATTGCTATTGCTGCGATCAAAAAGCTTTCATAAATTCTCTGTGAGCCTTACGCGTTATGGATATTTAGACATGAAGTATTTTGGGGGTTGTTCACAAACTCGCACATGACTGTTAACTGCAAAAGGCACATTATAAACATGGTCAACTGAATTAATCGTAGCAACCTAAGAGATACTGAATTAATTATCGGTCTAGTAACCTAGGAGATATTGAATGAACTATCAGTCTGGTAACCTAGGAGATACTGAATGAATTATAGGTCCAGTCCCCTAGCAGATACTGAATGAATTATAGGTCCAGTCCCCTAGCAGATACTGAATGAATTATAGGTCCAGTCCCCTAGCACATACTGAATAAATATGAATGAATTATAGACTTAGTTCATGAATCAAGTCAACACCTTAGAGCTTAGTTGTTCCTATTAAATTACATGGTGGTAGTTTCCTTTTCGGGATGGACCAGCTCATTTTTCACAAGTTAGTAGCCTAGAAACTTCGTTATTTTAGTCTTCGCAAACCAGTCTTGATAATCACATACACTTTATGGATGTCTGAATACCGCCTTAAGTCTATTGATCACATCACTCTAAGATATACATCACTGTTGTGCAGTAAAACCTATGGGTAGTGGGGCATGGTTATCTTAGAAGTCTGATATTCAAATTCATGATTTCATTTATTTATTAATATATGAAAGTGATTGCTTATTCTCCCAAGCCAGAGGTTCATGGCATGGAGCATTAGATTGTCTTTGAATGGTTAAATGGAATCACTCTGATATACGTCACAAGAATAACCTGAACTGGAGAGTTAAACGATCCAAAAACAGAAATTTCAAAAAAGCAACTTTTGTATGACTTCATTACCCAGTAAAGTCTTATTATTATACAGCAATTGCTTTGAATATTTTCAAATTCCAAAGTAATTCTAATTAAAATTATATGATATGTGAGGTGTTCCTCTGTAACCATCCCTTTATCTCTCACGAATGTAGTGTTAGGGGTTATCACAGGAAGTATTCAAGTCTTCCTTGACAGTTAACCATAAATTAGGAAAAAAGAAAATTGTTCATGATCACACTCAAAAAATGTCAATGCATCCACCTAACTCTAAATATAAAAATCTAGATAAAATCGCTTAGAAAATAAAACCTTTTCGCTTCTACAGCTTAATTGATCAAAAAAATGATGCAGATTGGCCAGCAGATAACCGATCCCTGGCTGGTCATAAAGTACATGATTACCAATGAAGACAACAATGCACATAAAAGTCTAAGATGTTTTTTGTAATATCTGGTACTCATTAATATACTTTAGCCCTAAAGATGCACATGTAGTGTGAAAGCTTTGGAATAAAATATTCAAATGAACATTCATTCGAACAATGCACCTATCAGATAAATAATCTAATTAAAATAACAACGAATCCTGGCTGCAACTTTCTCAATGCACTTGACAGTTCCTCCTAATAGTCCATCAACTCCTGTCACTTAAAATCCTCGGCAAGAATAATAATTATTTGTCCAGTTTTTAACCCGCACTTAGTTTTATCTTCGGATTATTTATATCAAAAGAATCAAGGAAAGATGCAACTTGAAGTAAAACAATACGATTTACGCCTAAAACTAAAATTCTAATGAGTCAAACCCTTTTTTTGCTGATGGGATAAAGTAAACAGAAACTTTTATGTACAATCGTCAACATATTTTGATCCTCTCAGAAGACTTGTAGGTAGAGCCGGATGCATCGGAGAAAGACCTTTTCATTTGATTTCAAAACGAGAGTCATGGAGTCTTGAAGTAAGTTCGGCTAGTTTTGTCATCCAAATAAGCCGTTCTGAATTAAAAGTAGATTGATTGTCGCACATCACAAACAGCCAAAGCAATGTTCTTGTATCTAACTGCGAAGGTACAAATCTACTTGATAGATGTCGCTCGAGACTAACGCAAATTCGCTCCAATACATAATTAGTAATTTACAGACTTGAATGAAGTCAAAAGAAATAGTATTTTTAAATGAATTTTTATAAAATATTCGCTTAGTTGACAGTGTAAATAAAGTGTTTCATGTGAATCTAAATCGATTGTAAGCGCCGTGATGACCCTTGAAGGTCAAGATAAGTAGTAACACATAATGCAATGTTTTTCCAATTCATCACAGAGTTCGCTTCCAAGCTAAACAAAATACTACGCTTTGCAGTTAAGTTTGGCGTGACCGAAGTTTTGTCACGTAGTTTTGACGTCTATACTATGATGTTACCAGGGGCAACGTTTCAATGTTGCCGTGTCATTGTTGCGTATCGTCGCGTATCATGTATAGGATAAATACTAAAGGAAGAACTTTTATAAAAGGTCAATCACTGAGTTATGATATCAGAAGATCAATTATTGATGAAATAGTCCGAAATGGAGGCGACCCAGTGACTGGTTATTTTCCTGGACATTTTTCTGACGTTGCGAATACATTCAAAGTAAGCCGTGATACAGTCAAGAACATTTGGAAGCGTTTGTACAACGACGGTACAATTGAAACAAAGAAAAACATCGGAGGAGGAAATCCTTCAAGTTTGACTCAAAGAGATTTGGAGCTTGTCGAAGTGTTAAAGAACGAGAGACCTACCTGTTCCCTAAAAGAAATCCACGAAAAGCTTGAGGAATTTGGTAACATTCCTAACGGAACGTCTCACTCGGCAATTTCCCGCGCATTGAAAGAGCGCATGCTGTCAGGCAAACAGTATTCCCGCAAAAAAGTCTCTACTATAGCACAGGAAAGATTCACCGTTGAAAACATCGCGTATACTCAAATGTTTATTGATTACCTTTATAATAAAGACCCATTCAAACTAAAATTCTTTGATGAATGTGGACTGAAAACAGCGTCGCATGGGAAGCGTTTGTATGGGCACTCGCCGGTTGGGGAGAGGTGTGTAGAATTAATGCGCTATCATCAATCTCCAAACATTACTGTAAATCTATTGGCCGGTTTAAATGGCATAGAATATATGAACACCGTCCATGGCCCATCGGATACTTTGATTTTTCTCGATTTTTTTGATCAGGCTGGCAAAGCAGCTAACATTGACACAGGAAGACCTGCTCTAGAAGTCGGTGATGTAATTGTAATGGATAATTGCCCATTTCATCACAATGCTGGCGGCGATATTTTACAAGAATGGCTTGATGATCGCAATATCGAGCTTGTATATACACCAACTTATTCCCCAGATTTTAATCCTGTAGAACTTGTATTCAATAAAATGAGAACTGTCATGAATTATGATTTACAGGATGTAGTGGCCTATAACATTGAACTTGCTGCGATTGAAGCGTTCAAACAGGTTACATCTGGGGACATGTACAATTTTTACAGATGTACAAATTATTTAGACGTATAGGAAATTCATTGTAGTGATTTAGAGTGGTTTTTGAAGAGAACCACCAATAAAAGCATTGTCGCGACACCGGCATCTTGAAAGCGATCAATGTAAATTTCATATTACCATGATTATATTTACATAAGGAATAGCAAATAAATTGCCGTATTTGTTTCAATTATTTTCTATCCTATTTGTGATTGTAAAAGGCGAGATAGTACTCCGTATCATACAGTTAATAGCCGAGCAGCGCAGTTTATTAGTCAGTCCAAGTCACTCAGTCTGTACAATGAATTTTAATTTCATGATTTTCGGCATATAGAGCTTTAAAGTACAAATACTTTTAATTTCAAAACACAACAAAGGGAATAAAGCTCCTTACTTTGAATACTATACAAAGTTTGTGAATATTCATCTGAGTTGTTAGATCAGTTTACATAATTTGTATAATTGCAACAATATAAATAAATTGTAAACGTATTCTAATTTATTATTAAAATGAAATCAAAATAATTGTTGAAACGAACGAGTCTCATTGTTTTTAAAGTGCATGACTATTGACTCATATCATGCATTTGACTAATGTTTTGGCAACTAGTCCTTGTCCTTGTTGAACTGATTTTGGAGTGAAACGGCAAGCTTGAAATCGCTTTCTTCAGTCAGTGCTTGACTGGACCCAGAGTTGAAAGCGGTGGTCATTGTACTAGTAGAAGTGTTGGTACATGTATAATTGCGTTTAGGGAAGCGAATTGCATAATCTTCTTCTAAAATTCTCTTCTTAGGATTGACACACGTGTCAGACTTTTTCTTCATTTTCATTTCGTGTTCACGAATGGCATCTCTCAACAGCTGGCTCACACAATTTCTTGGAGGTAGTTTTCCACTACACTTTTTCTGTAAAAGAGCTACATGTTGATTTAGGAGTGCCCAGTTTTTAACTCCATTTACTATATATAAATCAGGGTCTGTGGAAATGATATCTCCTTCAATCCTCTTTGCAAATGAATCTTCGACTGCTTTATACGATCTAAATTTATTCTGGTAATCCGTTTCAAGTAAAGCAAGTTCTGCTTTCTTTTTTTCGACTGTCACGATACTAGCACATCGTAAAGCATCACAAAGTGTATCTCCAGCACGCAGGTTTACAAATGTCTGCTCGTCGTCCCTGTATTTTATCCTGAGCTCTGTGTCAGGAATGAATTCCAAACAGGCAATTTTAGCTCTCACGGCTTTCATTAGATCTTCAAATGATGAAAGTTGTGATTCTTCGATGGACATTATTTCGCATCGGTCTTCTTGAAATGAAATGTTATAAAAAACTTTAAGTTGAATCATATTGTGGGCACCGAAATACTTATAAGTATTCTAAAATCAAGAAAATAGACAGTAGCTCTCGAAGTCGTGGATACCTCACAAGATGTCGGCACGCTTATGGGTTTCCCGCCTTTTGGACACATGACGCGGCAACCTTGAAACGTTGCCCCTGGTAACATCATAGTATAGACGTCAAAACTACGTGACAAAACTTCGGTCACGCCAAACTTAACCGCAAAGCGTAGTAACAAAAAACTAAACTACTCAATAGATGTCGCTCGAGACTAACGCAAATTCGCTCCAATAAATAACTAGTAATTTACAGACTTGAATGAAGTCAAAAGAAATAGTATTTCTAAATGAATTTCTATAAAATATTCGCTTAGTTGACAGTGTAAATAAAGTGTTTCATGTGAATCTAAATCGATTGTAAGCGCCGTGATGACCCTTGAAGGTCAAGATAAGTAGTAACACATAACGCAACGTTTTTCCAATTCATCACAGAGTTCGCTTCCAAACTAAACAGAATAACAAAAAACTAAACAAAGTAGGTGTTAAAAGAAAAATAAAAGGATGACTAATCATCTTACCAGCTAAAATGAGCATTTAAAATATGAAATCGAGTGATATACTTTGAAACCTTTGAATGTCAACAAGCATAAGGACAGAGGGAGCCCAATCTCTGAATCTCTGAGTTCGCCAAAGGGCGGTTTGATTTACTAATTTTAAACTTTTACCTGCAACAAGGTTATTTCAAATTGTTGGAATTTGTTGTGAAATTTTACCATTGATTGGAATGGAATTTTTATAGAATAGGGATTAATAATAATGGAATAAATATTAATAAATTCCTTTAATTTTAACCGTTCACAATAAAATGCAATTAATCGAAAATCAAAATAATCTTAAAATACTTGCTTTGTAGTCATTTTGATTGAGACAATGTCTTAAAGTAAAACAACAGCCAAGATTCTAAATGTAAGTATAGTATAGGAGAGCTAAATATTACAGATAAGCAACAAATAAAGTGCACAAGTTTTTAAAAGTCAAATGTTATGTGTCATGATTAATGTGTCAAGATAAAATACACAACACATGACCAACACCATAATAACAGACCTGTATAATTACAATTGCACACTAATGCCATTCGAGCTGATAGTCAGTGGTATTTCACTTGTTGCACTCTTAAAACAACAGTTTCTTGTGAGAGTTAAATTCTTGTAAGACAATGATGGTGCAATGTTGTATTAATGATAATATATTAGGTAAGGATTTTGGAACACTGAAAGTTGTTGGGATTCTGGCATTCAATAATTAAATCGAATCAGATAAATTTCCTATTATCAATAGATGTCCTTTCCAAAGAAGAAAGAGAATACTTTGCACGAGGTCACAATACATGTTGCAGCATGCTTTGTTTGTAGATTACCAAACCACCTATGGATTGAATTCACTGTTGTAATCATTGACATCATACTCAACTCTCATATACTAGCACCTGCCTACAGCAAAATACTTACCTCTGGTGTACTTCTAAATTCAATCAACACATGATACAGGTGAGTAATCAATACATATAAGATATCATCCTAATATAACTGAGAGGTTCTAATATAATGTCTGTATAGATACTGACCAGACTCTTCATTCTCATCATACTGGATTTACCTACTTATTAATGCAGTCAGTAGTTCAAGAGAAAAAACACTTCTTTCCTCTGAATTAAAGTAAGGAAAAAGCTGAATCATCTTAATGAATGATTCTATGCACACAGTGGTCTTTTTCATAGTATCAGCTTTTAACTATTAGTAAGTTACTCTTAGGTGAAATACAATTAATAATATATGATGAGTAACAGATAACTGACATACAATCACAAGGTTAACGAAGGGTGCCAAATGCTTGTAATAACAAAAATGTCTTTCATGTCTTACTTAATTAAGTGAGCAATGTTCTACGATGTTAACTTTTGATTAATGGCTTAAAATATATATTAGCTTTATTTTTACCAATACTTTTTAAAAATACTTTAATGTGTACAGTTTTTTTAAATTTACTAATGAAAATCTAAAAACATTTTACCAGCAGCCTCAATTGTCCAAATGAAATACTTTTGTGATTACAAGGATTCATAGTGGGTCAATTTGAAAGATCAAATGACTCTCCAATAAGATTTAAAAGAAATGAAAAACTTCTGATGAAACCCATCAGTACCTAAAGATACAGTGTAGTTGCCCTCATTTATTTTTGTTGTTTGTATATTTAAGAAACTCTTTTACAAGTTTCTTGGTTGACAGGCTTGTGGATGTGTCATTCATTCATCTTGAGTGTTTGTTTTCTCTTCATCGGGGTGGGATACAATATTCCCATTTTTCGTCTTCTGTCTTATTGCAGCACAAATACTAATTAGACTAGTAGCTTGATGAGTTTACCATAGAGTACCATATGTCTCACCCATTCATCTTCAGGAATTTGGTTCACTCTATCAAGCTCTCTGTTGTCCTACTCACCCTCACCTGCCGAATGAGATAAATGTAGAGAACTTCTAACCCTTTATCTCCTAGATCTAGCTTCTTGCATCAAGTTCTTTTTGGTCTCTTATTATAATCACCCTTTAGTAGTATAGGGAATGGGGGTTCCAGCGCAATCTCAACACGGGCAAGACCCGTGTCAAAAATCCACCTACGGACAATCCCCACTCCAAGTGTGGTTGGGGGCAACAGCGCAAATATGTTAGTCTATATATGGAGTGCGAAGAATGTAAAGAGTTTGTTTATGATTTCTGTGTAAAGTGCTTGAAACCCAAGTTTGTGTCTACTAAACCAAATAAGTATATTTGTTGTGACAAGAAAATGCAAATAGAAGACGACACGTCAGCACAGTGTTACGAATGTGGTAAGAATATTCGTAATGCCGTACCAAATGCTACCAAAGAGCAGTATTACGCTAATGGAGGCCGTAAGAAGACCCCATACAAAAGAATAAAATACTTCAGAGACTGGATGAGTCACATTCAAGGTCATCGGCCGGTATATTTAGACGACGAAGTAATGGAAAGAATTATAAACCACTTAGAAGAGCCAACCCCGCAAAGTCTACGGAAAACGCTGAAAAAATTAAAACTAGGGAAATATTACAAAGCTATTCCCTATCTTTTGTCTGAAATTACCGGTAAGTCTATTCCCGAGGTTTCTGATATGAGCAGAGCCGAGTGGATGTTTTGTCGGCTGGATAAGGATATTCCTTATTATCCTGACGTAATTTACGAAATATTTTATGAAATAGACCCCAGCCACCCCCTGTTAGGATGGATTCCGAGGCGACAATAACATATTACGCGTAATTCATACGATGAATTTATATTACGCGTAATAATTTGCCAAATAAGGTTATGCAAATAATTTATATTACGCGTAATAATTCGCTAAATGATTCATATTACGCGTAATAATTCGCCAAATAATTCATATTACGCGTAATAATTCGCCAAATAATTCGTATTACGCGTAATAATTCACTGAATTTATATTACGCGTAATAATTCACTGAATTTATATTACGCGTAATTTCTAGACTGACGTTCAATATGTAAATAGAATCCCGTCACGCTCTTTTCAAAGCAGATGTTTACTGAGCAAGCTTTCTTTGAAGCTCTTCTTTTGCCTCCTGGTAGATCTTTTTGCGAGATTCCTCGGAAAGATCTTTTACGACTGTTTTTTTATTCCTTATGTCCGACTTTAATTTCTCGTATTTGTCTTCTTCGGTCAGAATAAGCGAGAATTCTACGTCGTCTATCTTTCTGTCACGCAAAGCCTTTGAGACAAGGTCAGTGATAGTATTTACTTTAGCCCTTGACAGAGCTATTGTAGTGTCATGCTTGGATATTTTGCTTGACAACTGTTTCATAATACCCGTAGCAACAGCAGAAATAATACCACAAGCTGCCCCAACGCCGGCCAAAGGAACTCCAACAATTATTCCCGGCCCGGTAAGCGAAGTAGCAACGCCAGAACCCGTTAACACAACAGATATGGATCCTGAAGTTATCGCAATCTTATGTAGCGTACTCCGGGCTCTGACGTATTTCTTCCTAACTTTTTCATAGTGTTTTGTTTGCCCTTCCAAGTAAGCCAGGATTAAGTTCGCTTTATTCAGGCGAAAGTTTTCAGCGTTTAATTCGTTAGGTCCCTCCCTAGGTAAATCAGGATAAAGTGGAGGTGCTGATGGTATAACATCCATTATATACTAATGTACGACGCTTTTGGAAATAACATAGAGGAGCAACCACATAACAGCCACTGGAATTGGGAAGCATTTAAGAAATTGTATCCCAAAGCAGTAACCTCGAAGTTTGAAAGCAGATCTGACGGGATTTACTTCAAAGAGTATAATGACTTAGTTTACAGCAATAAGGATTTGGAAGAGGGATTGGAAAAATTACACCCAAAAACACCCGTTCATAAGCCCGTTTATAAAGCACCTAATTTTCCAAGGAATCTATTATTAACCACGGAAGATTACCCATTTTACGATGCTGAAGGTGGTGTAAACAACTTCGAAAAATTGGTAACGCATCTAGAGATTTTAGTGGGTAAGCAATCATTTAACGTAGTAGTAAGGAATATCTTTAAAGAGACGATGTTGAAGCATACGTCAGGTAAAGAGGTCAGGGAATGGTTAGCAGGACCCAACATGCGGTATTGGTCACAGCAGTTAAACTTTGCTATTTGGGCTGCCACTAAAGGTTGTGGTGTTGCCGCGGACATGTTCCACATTTCATTTATGCGGTTTCACGTTGCCTTTACGGTAAGGAGGTTGTTGAAGGAGCTTAACGTACCCCTACCGGGAGATAAGGCATTTAATCCAATGAATAACCGATATGACGCCGCAGCCCTGGAAAGGTTAATTAATGAGTTCAAACCACAGCAAAGAGACTTTCGTTACAAAGAGGGTAAGACGCATGGGCTGGGTATAGTTTACGTTTGGGGTGCCAATGGTGAGAAGCCGGCTGACTACGGACATCAGGAATACCCAAGTAATGAGTTAGAGTTCGGTGATATGGGCGGCGATAAGGGTAATAATTCATTAATTACTAGAATTCAAACAAACTACCCCGGCACTTGGGATCCGTTCGTGTTAATGAAAGGAAAAGGTTTAAGGAACCTAGCCAGGATTAACCGTAGCATTGAAGCATTCGTGTACTGCATCCTGGGAGCGCAGGTAAATACCCGCAACCCCATTGTTGGATCCCAAGGCGCTTCACAGGAAACGCAACAAGAATTCCTAACTTTATTTGAGTCTGCAATAATAGAGAACAACATATCCAAGTCGGTGCAGAGATATCAATTAGCGGTGCAGCAGTCTAAAGTGCGACTGGATTACGCTTTGTCGCCTGGTTGTTGGTTAATGCCAAGTAATTTAGTTATTAACACCAATTCCGTTGTGGGTTATAACAACAAGCTGCAGCGAGCTACTAAGGATATGAAGTTTGGGGTGAACGACGTGAACTCTGACACTCTTAGGAACATTCCTCACTTCGTAGAGAAGCCAAAAAAGTCACACGAAGCGAAGCTACCCGTAGTTAAGAAACCATCAAAGAAGGCCCATGTTATGCCTACGATACCCGAGGAATACGACCATAACTTACTAAAAGCCGGCTTAGCAGCCGCGGGTGTTGGTCTGAGCTATTATATATGGCGATGAACAACCCCTACGTAGCTGGAGTAGATTGTGTTTATACGACTTACACAGGCGAGAAAAAATACAACCAGGCATCTTGGGTTGATGTCACGGGCATGTCCGTGAATTTGAACTACTCGGGAAAGAAGCTGATAATATGCAGTATTTGCATTGGTACGGCGAGTGATGCAAACGTAGGATTTCGTTTCTGCGACGACAATGGAGTATTACAGCCCATGCGCGCGAAGACAAACAACAGAGAGCCTACACATTTCTCGGTAGAGCCGCCCGACACCAGCACCGAAAATCTCTCGGTTTGGACTTTTCACATGGTTGCTGATTGCCATGGGAAGGTAAAGTTGCAAATACGCGTAGATGACACGGCGTCGGCGTGCATAAATAGCATAGAAGATCAAAGAGATCGACCTTATAATCACGCGACCATCAGCACTCTTACAGTGTTAAGCCTGTGAGAATCTGTGATTCTTAAATTATATGAATCCGCATTTAAGTGAAACGCATTACGTTCACTACTTAGACGTAAAGGAGTACGCAAGGCATGAGTGGTTTGATATGGGAATGTGGGTTGAAGTTGGAGGTCCTGCGTTAGTCATTTGCACCATTAGCATTAACACGGGAATGAGCGCGAATGTGGGGTTTAGGCTTGTCGATGAGAATGACGAGCCTTTGCCCCCCTATCGAACTTCCCCGAACAGCAGAAGAGCGACCCACTTTTCGATGGAGCCAAACAAATTTAGCGGAGAAGATCTGACGCCGGTCACGTTTCATATGGTAATTAATTGTAAATATGCTAAGTTACAAATATTTCCTGATGACGGTAGCAACGATGGGTCGACGCCGGGCAGCGCAAGGATAAACAGCATTGGCGTGGGTAGCAATATTATCGATGCGGTTTGGAGTCATAAACCCATTTCCACTATGAGCGTGCTGCCGCTAGCCCCAAATTATCAGGGCGGCGCAAATACTATCTTTCATCATCCTCAATCAAGGACGCGGAAAGAGCGCAGCAATTCTAAGGACAGGAAATCCAAGGTCCCTTCATCGACCTAGCTTCTTCAGGAGTACCACCCCAATAGCGACAACCAAGATCCAAATGTTATTCCCCACGAACTTCAACAGTTCTCCACCAGCCCTAAGTGCCAAGGAAACAACCGAACCCAGCAGCCCAGGCAAGCCGGCCGCCATCTTTTTTCCCAAGTCCGTTAGTCCATTGCCTAATTTCTTTACGCCCGCGCCTGTAGCCTTAAGCGCGGATAGGATAACTCCTACTACGCTTGAAATAGCGACCGCAAATGCCAGCGGAACGCCATACTTCAAAAGGGCTCTTTTTACCTTTTCCTTGGTGGTAAGCCCCAACTCCTTTTCCAGGTTTTCCTTTTGCGTCTGTAATTCCACGACCCTTTCCTGAAGGGTTTCTACTTCCCTTTGGGCAGCCTCCCTTTCCTCTTCAGAGCGGTTTTGGCTATCGCTTATTTCCTGCTGCCGCTCTATTTGCCTCTCCAAGTCCTCGATGGCCTGTTGAAGTTGTCGTATTCGTTCCTCTGCCACTGCCTTGTCCGCCATTACTTGCCTTTCTCTGTCAACGGACTCTATTAATTCTTTTCCCAAGCGCTGTAGTTCTGCGTCTTTTCCCGCCGATTCATTCAAAGCAATCTTTAGCTGATTCCTTGCGGCGCTTTTTTCTTCCAACAGCTTAGAAAGCCTAGCTTTAAAGTCTGCAATTTCGATGGTATGACTTTCAGTGGTCAACCTACTTTGTTTCATGAATTCGTCTTCCAATTCTTCTATGCGCCCCTGCAATGCTTGGTTTTCCTCCTGGACGGCTTCGAATCGACTATTGATACCACCCCCCTCCTTAGTCGATTCCTCGAGTTGTCGCGTAAGGTCATCGATGATTGCCTTTTTTTCCTGCACTTCCTTTAGAATCATTTCCTTTTTGACTCTTACCTTTTCTAAGTCGTCACTATTTGGTGGAAGTTCCTCTTCAGCGGGTTCTAATTGTTGGAGTTTTCCTTCTTGCTCATTAAGTAATGCGTTCATAGACTCGAGGCTTGCTTTAACGCCTGGCATTTTGACGCTTTTAAGGTATTCCCCCCGGAGCCTCATAGTTTCCTCTTTACTCAAGGTAGACAATAGCGTTATGTTAGGATTTCCCAACGCTGTCGTTATTTCTTTCGAAAGGCCATTGTTAAGTAGGGTAGACTCCTTTCTTTGATAAAAGTTGTACCATTTTTCTCTACCTGCGTATCGAACTTGGATTTGACCTTTATTTCCTACTCCGAACTCTAAAAGAGTCAAATTTGCGCTAGGATATCGCTGCCTTACGTTGTCGATTACTTCTCTTAACATTTCAGTTCTTACGTCCAAGTCTTCCATTTGCAGATACTCCGGGATGGGTTCGTGGGGATTCTTAGATTTGAATTTATCTCTTAAAGAGCGCAGAGCATCGCGGGCCCTGCCGCCATATCTGCGTCTTAGCTTGTCAAGGAGGCCTCGGGGGTCTACATCCTCATCAGGAAGCAGGGTTTCATATTCTTCATCATTGATATCGACTTGACCTTCTTCGGTGGTGGGGTCAAAATCCGTTCCTTCTACTTCCATTATATATGATAAGCTCAAAGTTAAACCCCAACGTATTACCTAAGCAGGTTGGCGGACTGAAAGCAGAACGCACCTTTCACCGTGTCACATTCACCCCCAGCAGCGCTAGACCTGGGGAAACCCTGTACGTAGGCGTACCCCGCCTAACGGATAACCTAGTCTTAGTTCCTGGAACCCTGGCGCTAAGGTTTGACCTAGCGGTGCAGCCAAGCACTACGGATGAAAGGTGTTGCGTCAATAACGTCGGCCGTAACCTCGTCTCTAAGATGAGAATCAAGTTTGCCGGGGAATCACTTTTGGATCTAAATAGGTACGATCTGTATACCACCTATAAGGACCTATGGTTGACAGCCTTCGACCGCGCGCAAAGGATAGAACAAGGAATTGGTAGTCTTATCCTGCGTAAAGTCCGCACGCCTGTTAAGACACAGCCCACGGACTCCAGCGGAGAAACCGCAGTAGCAGATGCGAAGCGAATAAAGACGGCCTATGGTAGTAAGTATATCATCCCGTTGGACTTCGAAGTGATTACGAGTCATGGCGCGTATTACCCGAGGCAGTTAAGTGAGTTACAGTTCGAAGTAACCTTGGCCGATACGACCAACATCCTTGGAGAGATGTCCACCGCAATTAGTGGAGCCGTTCACCCATACTCTATTACCAACTTAGAGTTACAATACGAAACGGTATACAGTGAAGAGCTGGCCCGTAGCGCCGGCATGGAATACAGCTCCGGCAAGGCATTCCTTTACGACCACGTAGTGATGTATAAGACGTTCAGCTTCTTGGATAAGACGGATGAGGTTATCAACCAAAGCATTAACCTCCCCCGAAGAAGTCTCACGGGGTTGATGCTGGTGTTTGCCAAACCCTATGAGGCTGGTAAGCGCGACTCCGAGGCCTTTCACAACCCCAACATTACTAACGTCGGCGTGAATATTAACGGCGTTCCAAACAAGGTCTACTCCCAGGGGATAAAGCCCGCAGACGTGTACAGAGAGGCCATGCGTAAGTTTGGCGACCAAATTAGCCCCGAGGAATTCTTCAATGATAAGTATGCGTTATGGATTGACATGCGCACCATTAACGACGAAGACCTACATGGCCAGGGTTTACGGTTGGTAAATACGCAGGATGGCATAACATTGGAGATCAAACGCACCAAGAACACCAGTGCCGGCGACAGCGATAAAATAAACTGCTACGTCTTCGTCGTGTCTGACGCGCAACTGAGTGTAGAAATGAATCAGCTAAAAAGCGTTGCCTACTAGGCTCGCGAAAGGATAAAAAATATTCCTTACGTATAATATGCTCCGCGTATTCGAAAACAACGAAACTAAACTGCAATGCCTAGTGCAAAGCGACAAGCTGTACTTTAAGGCGAAAGAGGTAGCAAAGGCATTAGGTTACGCAGACACCAAAGATGCTATTAAAGTCCACGTGCGGGATAAGCATAAGAAGAGGCTTAGTGAATTTAGAATAGAGGTGAATCGCCTCCCTTCTGGTTCACACCCACAATCCCTGTACGTGACGGAATCTGGTTTGTATCAGTTAATATTTAGCTCCAAGCTACCGACAGCAGAGGCATTTCAAGATTGGGTCTTCGAGGATGTCCTACCTACGTTAAGGAAGACGGGAAAGTACTCGTTGGATGGTCCAAATAAGTTGGTCTTCAAGATCGAGAATGAGTTTGACTTACATAAGAAGGTCATCGATTACGTACGCCGGTTTCACCCTACGCTGTTATTAGCACCTGGACTCGGGGAATTGCAAGATACCACCAGTAAAAGGATAACATGCTGGCAAAAGGGCTACCAGGCAGGTCAACCCGACATCCTAATTCTTAACTCCCATAAAAAATACAATGGGTTATGTCTGGAACTGAAGACGCCGAAGGGTAACGGCGTATTGTCCGACAAACAAAAAGCGGTATTGGCGCAATATGAAATGAATGGATACTTAACGATGGTAAGCAACGATTACGATCTGATCTGCAGGGAAATCGGCCGTTACGTCGACGGCATTCGCATACCTTGTCCTGGCTGCGTTAAGGCTTTCAAGTCACAGGAGGCGCTACGAACGCACCAAAAAATATTTCATAGATATAATGATTGTCGAACAAACTCACTGGCGTGAATTGATACCAGGTATCGCATACAAAATAAAAAATTACGTTGTCTTCGAGGACATCAACCGCTTAAGGTTAGTCCTGGAAGACGGTGGTCAAGAGTACAGTCTATGGGCTCCTGACTGCGTACGGTACGTACTGCAAGGTGAAGAGTACACTCACATACGTAGCTATGGTAAAGCCAACGGTCGATGGAAGTTCGACGTTGAAAGAACGGTGGCGGCTAATCCATTGTGCGATTAATCGTCCTTGTGGGCTTCGAGGTATTGGTCTGCTACGTCGGACCTTATTTTTTCTGGCATTAGATCGATCGATATCGTAATCAAGGCTCCTCCTGCGAATGCTGCGACGTAAGGTAACATCCTATATTAGACCATTCTTTTCGTATCGCAAGGTAGTGGTCTAAGGGCTTGGGGCCGTCGTACAGGCAATACCAAATATGTTGTCCGCTGCGTTGACAACCGCATTTGTCACAGATACCATCCCAGTGTTCCCTATTCTCCCACCTTACCCCTTCGTAGTCGTCGAAGCATACGAAGACTTGGTCTATTTCCTTCTTACGCCGCGTAAGTTCCCGGCTGGTTTCAAGGGGGCAACATCGCTCTGCTAAGTCTCCGTGGTTCTCGCAGACTACTTCTTCAAGGTGGTAACGTCGGCAGCGGTATTTATGCCAGTTCTCTTCAAAGAGGGGTTCATCGCATCGGCGGCAATGGCCTTTAAGGCAGACTCTATGCTCGCGGTGATATCGTAGGGCCTGTACTGTGGACAGTTCCTTACCGCAGTCACCGCAAACAGTGCTAATGGTCTTCTGACAGACTTTCTTGGAAAGATGGTATTGCAGTCGCTGCTTGCTACTAAAAGCTCTATCGCATTGCACGCACTTCATTATATATACCTTATTTTTTATTGTTAAATTGTTAAACCCTGTAAGAGGGTTTTAGGATAGGGTCTATTATTTCTTGTTATTTTGTTAAGCCCCCATTAAAAGATGAGGTATCATTCTTTCTCATCGTTGAAACCAGCAAAAAGATAATCATGTTAACCATTCTTCGATTACGATGATTTAACAAAATAACAATAAAAAATAGGTCCTTACTTGAGACCTCTTTGCAGCATTTAACAAAATAACAATAAAAAATAGGCCCTTACTTGAGACCTCTTTGCAGCATTTAACAAAATAACAATAAAAAAGAAAGACCTATGCTAATTCCTCTTGCTGGGGTTTAGTAAGATCTTCTTTGCGACCTCTTACTCTTCTCGAGCGTCGTCTAAAGTCCTTTGTGCTTTAGTATCCGCGGGACACCAATGTCCAACGAAGTCTTCTTCAGAGAATACCTTATTACAGTGACGGCAGGTGTATTTTTTACACGGTTTGGGTATCGGTGTTTTGGGAGGGATTATGCAGTCAGCAGGTAGTTCGCACGTAATGCAGTCCATATATCTATGGGGGATATCGAATGAAGTCCTTAATGGACTCCTTAGCCCAACCCGCCATTGTCAAAAGCGCGCCAAGCCGTTCTGCACGCTTCAGACCACACATTTCATCGTACAATTCCTGTACACGCTCTTTTAACCGGTCTATCTCTTCCCTTTGCATTTCTATGGTGTCTCTTTTATCTTTTGCGTCAGCGGCAATCCTTCTTACTACTTCCACTGGGTCCATCGTATATATAATGGATCCGAACCATATTCCTTGTAACGCTCTGATAGTAGGACCCACCGGCTGCGGAAAGACCCAGTTCATCGTGGAGCAGCTATTAGGATCCTTTAGATGCCGCTTTGACTACATAGTGCTGCTTTGTCCCACCTACGTGAATAACCGCACCTGGACGGGCATAGGAGTGAAAGACGACGACTTCTTTGTGGACATACTGGATCCTAACGAGTTATCCAGCCATCTTAAGTTCTGGCACAAACAATTCCCTAAAGATACGCAAACCTTGCTCATACTGGATGACATCGCCTGCGGGGACGACGTAAAAAGGCGCACCTCCGAATTAGTGAAGCTCGCTTTCAGCGGTAGGCATGACAATATCAGCGTTTGGTTGCTTTCCCAGCAACTTACCAGCGTCTCTAAACCCTTTAGGGAAAACATAGGCTCTCTCGTAGTATTTTATACTCCAAGTAAGTCTGACCTGGAAACCATCTTAAGCGACTACGGCGGTGAGATATCCAAGGAACAGTTACACGAATACATGCGGCATTTAAAAACGCATCAACATTCCAAGATGATCTTCTCTTTGAGGTTTCCGTACGCGGTTGGAATCTTTGATTCCTAATGTATATGGACATTGAGCAGCTCATAGATGAAGTCCCCACACAGTTAGATGAAAGTAACCTCAAGGAACAACTTAACATTCTTGTGTCTTCGGGGAAGTGTAAAGAAATGATAGGTAAGGAACTTACCCATGAGCAGGTTAATAAGCTGTCAGAAGAGGAAGTTAAGAAGTTCCATAAGAGGTACGAGGCTGCCCTCGCAAGTAAGACCACGGACGCCGTAGCAGACTCCGCTATCCGACTTGCCACTAAATTGCTTGGACTTGCACTGCCCATAGACGACGTGGAGCAACTACAGAAGGACATAAGAGATGACTATGTCATCGCCCAAGAACTTAAGATAACCTGTGGGTGGTTGTCTTTGAAGTGCGGTAAGTTAATGGCAGTCGCCTCTGCGGCTTTGCACGTAGCTCAGCACGTCGACTTGAAGGAGGTACTAGGTTCCTTCGGAACATCTTGGAAGGACTTCAAAAAGGACAGAGAAGTTGAAAAGGTCTTTCAGGCGGCACTTGCTGAGGTACCTGATCAAGCCGCCTCAAGTACTTAGTCAAGTCGTCCTTAAGTACTTAGTCAAGTCATTCGCGGGAATTACCCAGGTCGCCTCAAGTACCTAGTTAAGTCATCCTTAAGTACTTAGTCAAGTCGTCTTAAGTTACTTATCAAGTCCTTCAAGTCCTTAGATATAAATGAGTGAAGCAGAATCGAAGGCGGAGGAAACCCCTCAAGTAGAGGAGCGACGAATCACCAAGGCTAAATCTCCAGGGAGAGTTGCCGCGGGAAAGAAGCTCGCGGAGATGAATAAAAAGAACAAGGCAAAAAAGGAGGAAAAGGTGGAGGAAGAGGAATCCTTTATTAATCCTGGGTACGTCATCGGCGCGTTAGGAGTTGCTATAGCAGCAGGCAGCCTTTACTTACAATGGCGGGCTACGAAGCCAAAAGTAGAACCACCAACATATCACGCACCTGTGGAGGTTAGAAAAAGTAAGATCCCTGAAATGGAGTAGATTTATCACCCGCGGCGACCTAGATTTTCCTTCTCGCTTTGTAATATAATGTCGACCGCGTTGTTGAAAACTGTTGAAGAGGCAGCTATCATTACTTCTATTGTTGCGGGTATTGGTTGGGTAGGTAAGAAAGTGCTCAAAGAAGACTTTACTGAAGACCCAAGCAAGAGCTTCGCTAACTTTGCTAAGATGACCGCTGCCGTTGGCGGGGCTATCATGGTAAAGGATTACCTACGGAAGGAAAAGTACCTACCTAATGTATAATGGTTAGCTTAGTCGCAGGTGGAGTCATTGCAGCTTTAGCATTTACAGGGGCTAATTATGGTGGTCAATATTTGGATAGATTAGTTAGAGGCGACAAAAGCGGTGCCGCCGAAAGAAAAAGGCACGACTTAGCGCTGGAGAAATATCAGCGGGACGTGGCGGCTTGGAATAAAAAAAGACAAGCCTACAGGGATTGGTTGGATAAGAATTACCAAGACAAGATGCAGGCGGATAAGAACTTCGAAAACACAGACTACGCCTTCAAACTTTATGCGCAGGCGCACCCCGCGACATTAACGGGGTTAAGAAAGCCTCAGTTCAAGAATTACTACCAGCCTTCTAAGAAACAAAAAGACAATGAATTGGTTTTTGTAGGAGTCGCAGGGCTGGCAGGAGGCGTAGCTTTGGCGTATTTAGTCTAAGCTACGCTTAGCCTCTAGTGGCGCCTTTGGTGCCTAGAATATAATGATCGTCTTTTTGGAAAGCAACAAGAATAACTTTACCACTTATCTGAATCCTCCCATCCGCGCGGAAAGGGTCCGGCTGGTTAGTTGTTCTTTGTACAATTCTTGGTATAATTTAATTAATGGCTTTGTCATCGGAACTTCCGGCACCAAACCAAAAATACCAGATTCCCATTACACCCCCATAACACTGGCTAAGGAGCTAGCAAAGCACGGATATACTCTTACCACAGGATTACCCCATGAAATGACATTTAAGAAAAATAATGGGAGCGCTAATTTAAAGGACAGTTCATTGGTAGAACTCCTGGGCCTTACTAGTACCACGATAAATAGCGGCAGTACATATGATGTGAAATGGAAAGTCGCATCCTCTTACGAAGTCCATTGCGATTTAGTCCATAGTTACAACAATGGAGAAAAGTCTTCTCTTATGTCCAAGTTTCTGCCCCAAGGTAATCCATTTGACCCAGTAGAATACACTCCCATTTCTTTGAGCTATGATTTGTCTAATTTGGTAGAAAGCATAAACATCACCATTAAGGTGGACGGAGAGACGGTGGATTTTAACGGACGTAAGATCAATCTCGTCCTGGAATTCATATAATGGGCCGCGTAGAGGACAAACTCAAAAGGATTTACTATGGGCCGGAAGGCTATTGGAGAGGAGCGTCAGCTATCAAGAAACTCGCGACCGCGGCCAGGGTATCAGACGAAACAGCTAAGAACTGGTTGAAAAAACAAACCCTCTGGCAGGTTTATCTTCCCGTGCCCAAGTACATTCCCAGGCCCAGCTTCACCGTAAATGCTCCCAATGAAGTTCATCAGGCGGATTTGCTTTTCTTACCACACGACAAGGTAAGAAAAAAGACCTATAGGTACGCTTTGACCGTAGTGGATATCGCAAGCAGATACAAGGACGCCGAACCCATAACCAGCAAGGATTCTGGGGAAGTCGCAGAAGCCCTAGGTAGGGTTTATAAGCGCGTCTTGAAATGGCCTAAGCTGCTGCAAGTGGATGCGGGGACAGAGTTCATGGGCGTGGTTACCAAGACCCTGAAAGACCACGACACCAAGATTAGAAGAGCTAAAGCAGAGTACCACAGGGGTCAAAGCATCGTCGAAAGATTCAATAAGACCCTGGCTGAGCGCCTCTTTGGGTACCAGTATTGGAAAGAGCTGGAAGATCCCTCCAAACGCAACAGGGAATGGACTCAGAGGCTCCCCCAGGTCGTCGCGGCTTTGAACAACGAGGCGGCCAGGGCTACGGGAATAAAACCCAAGGATGCCATAAAAAAGAAACACGTGGAACACAAGTCCTACGTCAGAAGTTCGAGGGCGGTCTTCCCCCAGGAAAAGAAATTAGGTAATGTCACGGTTCGATATCTCTATGAGCCGGGTGAATTAGAAGGAGGATCCAAAAGAGCTACGGATCCTAATTGGTCTTTGGAAACTTACCAGATCCGAAGTGCGATAGCTAAGAAGGGTCAGCCCATCTTGTATTATCTTCATGATGGTCCCACGCGTGGGTTCGTCAAAGAAGAACTGCTTATCGTGTGATGTCCGAATGCTATCGTATGCACTCCGTCATCACACATCCATCGCTTGCCGTCAAATGCAGACAGCGACACCTTCTCCTGCGTGACGTTATGTATCTGATGACCATAGCTGCGCAGGCTGTTCATCTTATGCCGCTGTTCCTTGCGTGTTCGTAATACGTTGAGGTAGGACTCGTGCGTAATGTCCTTCTTAACCACATACTTTTTTACGCCTTTAGCTTTCTTTTCTACGCCGTCTAACTTTAGCACGCTGTACATCTTTGGTTTCAGACCCACGTACTCTACTATGGGTTTTCCTAACATTTCGTCTTTCATCTTCCCAATTACCTTCTTATTCTTCGCAGAGTAAAGGAAGTGCTCCTTCGGGTAACCGCTGGTGTCGTACTCGTCTATGTCGGGGAGGCAGTCTTTGTAAACGTCTTCCGTTTGCACTTCTAGAATTAGGGAGTCGGTGTCTGTGTACAGGAGGCGACAGCGGTCTCCGTACTTTGGCTTAAGCTTATCGTAGTAGAACTCGTACATAAGCAGCTTCGATAGATCCAGCACCGTAAAGCCTGTGTAAACGGGCTTGTTTAGTAAGAGGTTTGCCTTTTTCATGTGAATCACGTAGAAGTTCAGCATTTCTACGTATCTAACGAAGCCTGGCTGTGACACGTATGCTTCTGCTTCCTCTTTGGTGCTGACTATTTTTACGCTTACGCGCTTGCGGATGTTCTCCATTGTCTTTCCGAACACGCTGTTGTTCATCAGTTTGAAGAGGTTTTTCTCGAAGTCATTTTTCGCTGCGGTACGCTTTTGCGTGTTAAAGTCAATGTAGGGGCGCATCCAGGGTTCCTGTGTGAATTTTAGGACTCTGTGGATCTTCTCTACGCGCATTCCGTGTCGCACGTAGAACTGCAGGTTGCGGTAATGTACCACATACTTCTTCTTATCCATCAGGTTCATAGTTAGTTTCCTGTACGGTTTGTAACCAGGGCACATTTGCTTTTGCAGCGGACTTAGCTGCTTAAATGGTATCTCTATCGCTTCTGGTGCTAAGGGGAACTCATTGTGTTCGTCGTGCAGGCGCTCTGGGTACTCCAGATCCACTTCTAAAACGTAACCCTTGTCTTCCTCCTTTCCTACCTGCATGTAGAAGTCTATCGGCTTCACTGGATCCCATTCGAAGTCTCTCACAGGTAGGTACTGTGACATTGCCCAACCATAAAGGTTATTCGCATCCAGGTAGTAAATGTATGTGGTTGGTTTCTCTGGGTCGTGCTCTACTAAGGGGTTGTTTGCGCGGGCGTAACGTCGGCTGGGTCCGCATACGCCGCCACGAATACCGTCTTCCATAAACCGATACATGTCGTACTCCGTTAGGAGATCCAACTGCGCATTTGTCTTCTTTAACAAAGCACTCCAGCTGAGCCCAGGAGCCGTGTAGAAATTAGCGGGATCCAATCCGTAATATTCCATTGCCATCTTTCGAAAGCTTTGGAAAACATCTGCGAGCAGCACTACGTCAGACCTTAGGTAGATGTCGTGGTAGTCCCCCATGTTCTCACAGGAGTACTTTTCCCACACGTCTAACGCATGCTGGTACTCCTCATCCTTTATGCCGGACTCGTTTAGGGTGCTGTAGAAGCGATCTTTGGGTGGTAGGGACTCTTTGAATCGATCCCAGGAATCCATGTATTCGTATGGGTAGACTCCTTTCCTTTCCGCGCCGTATTGACTGGAAATGGGAAAGTTGGTGTTATACTTTACAAGGTTTGCTAAGGAGTCCGCCATAAACTGCTGCGAATCTAAGAACTTTAGCTTACCCACAGTTACGGACATGTAGCGCTCTTTGTTGTTGGGTATGCATTTGACGTCGGAGCCGTCTGTTCCTTGTAGTAGCAAATGGGAGTCGTAACCCCTTAAATTGTGAAAGAATACGGGTATTTCCATGTCTGGATTTACTTCGAAGTTTATATTGCATTTCCAATGAGCTGCTCCTCTGTATTTACCAGTGATGTGGCAGTGATCTCTAACCTTATCCACATAGAAATCCTCAACAAATGCTTTGTGGCAGTGAATACAGTGCGTGGAGGGCTTTCCCGGCTTCTCACCTTTCTTAGCATACTTCCCGCATTTAAAATGAGCTTCTCCTAGATACTTTCCATCTTCATCCCACGCTTTCTTGGCTCGTCTTCCAAACTGAAGAAGCGTATGTTGGCAAATGTGGCATTTTTTTGCCTTGTTAAAAGCCTCCTGGTTCTCTTTGGTAAATTCCATCTTCTTTGGACGTCTTAATTGTTCTCTTATCTCCCCCTCCTCTTCTCGCAATGCTTCTAGAAACTCATTAGCTGCGTTCTTACCTCGGTAAATCACAGGAGGGTTTGCTTTACCGTCTGATCTGACTACTATGTAACCAAAGGAGCAGATCTCGTGTAATCCTACCTTATTCGTGGCGCCACGTTTCTGCTCTTCCTTAGTTATCAACGCTTCGAAGTCTGCATATATCACGTAAGGCACTTGCATCTGCTTTTGATGGTCTGCGTATGAAAGCTCTTTGTTGGTGGGCATCTGGATCCGTTGCGCCACTTCTTCGACTCCGCGGCAGATCTCATCGTGTTTCTTTAGGGTATTTAAGGACGTAAATGACAGCAAGCAGCAGTCGCAGAAGTACTTTTTGCCTTTGTGCTTAGTATGTCTGTAGAATAGTCTGCTAATGTGTTTAACCCATGAGTAGTGTCCGCCGTGGTAGAATAAATGTACGCGCTCTCCTTTACTTTTTGACAGAACTAACGGTACTATCGTCTGCTCTCTGACTCCGTAAACGTTAATTGCTAGATCGTTTATTTCCTCAAATATGGGGATGTCTATCAACTGCATGGGAAATTCCACACCATCCCACTCTAAATCATCTGTGGGATACTTACTTGTCCTACAGGGATCCTTCTCTGCTGGATACAGTGCAGACCTGATTGCCCACATAAAGCATCGATTGTCTTCATTCTTCACGTTTACAATAGCCTTCTTCCTTTCTACCCACGTTGGTAGCGGTACGTAACTCCCCCCTCGTATGGGTACGTACCTGGCTATACTTATCTCTATTCCTTCAACCACCTCTACTGTCCAACCCGATCCTTCTTTCGTGTAGTTAGACAGCGACTCCATTATTGCTTCTAAGGCTTCACTGAGTGACCTATCCAGATTCGTGGATTCTAATATCACTAACGACTTTGATCGCAACATTGCTGTCGTCATTACCTCGTCTTTTGACAAACTTACTTCTACCATTATGCTCGCTTTCAGGGCTCCTAATTCTTCTATACCTTTTCGGAGAGTCCTTTTAACCTTCCTTTCTGACTGACGCCAAAACTGTCTAACGTCAATCTCACCGTTACCGGGTATTGTCACCGTGCTGAAGTTGCTTTGGGATTCCATCTATATAATAGGAAATATTTTATACCTAATACCAAGCACTTTTTAGGTCGTCGTAGTCGTACTCACAGTCCTGACAATGCCAAAACAATTTAACCTTAGTCTCAAACTTCTTACCACATCCACAATCATAACTGCTCATACACTTCGTCTTCATTTTCAAATGCTTTTTCAAATCCGCTTCTTTCTTAAAAGTTCTCTTACATTCTTCGCACTCCATATATAGACTAACATATTTGCGCTGTTGCCCCCAACCACACTTGGAGTGGGGATTGTCCGTAGGTGGATTTTTGACACGGGTCTTGCCCGTGTTGAGATTGCGCTGGAACCCCCATTCCCTATACTACTCCCTTTTGCTGGATGGGATAACTGTGCAACTACCTTTTTCATCTTTCTGGGTCTCTTTGCCTGTCTGCAAAATATTCTTCATCCAATACTCTTTCTTTACAGAATTATAAATTAAGTACAATGCACACCTGTACTGCACATGATGAAAAAAATAGTTTCTTCATCAAACTCTATTAGAGTTTTTTTTATCTGCATCTTTTAATAGTTTCTCTCGTGTATGGAAACTTGAAATGCTTAATTTTTGAATATCAGATATTAATTAAGGCTTTAGTTCGATCATATTAAATGGTTTAAATGAACTAAGAGTTTAGTTCAATCATATTAAATGGTTTAAATTAATTAACTAATAAATAATTATGCATAATTCTTATCAAATTATGGCTAAAAGCTACTTAAATTGTTTTCACAGAAATTTAATCCCATACAACATTAAGTGTTATTTGAATAGTGATGATTGCAACACAAAAATAGTGAATCTAAATACTGATTACCAAACTTAGTTGGATGTCAAAATTCAAGGCATTTCTGAAAACATTTTCTGGTGACCTCAAAGCAAACAAAATTATTTAATGTGGCGTAGGAAAAAGATCTGCACTGATAGTGTCTGCAATTTGAGAGTCCAGCAGAAGCAACGATTAAGATTGGACCATCATTTTAAGGTGGTCAGTTTTGATTCTCATAAACTAATTTCTAAACGCCATTAAGATATCATATAGAGCCAGATCAAAGAAGGTGGACTAGAATGACCATACTATAGTGTACCACACGTTATTATATTACTCACTTTATGAAACTGAAAGCTACATTTTCAGCATTTTCAGAACTACTGTATGACTATGTATCCTTCAATGCCATATCCATCTCTTTTTCATTCAAGACTGAACATAATCGCCTTTGTATTATTCACAAATGCCTTTACTTAGGAAGGTTGCTCTTCTTCTTTGCTTGACTGTTTTTCCATTTCCCAACATTTTGACCAACATTTTAAATTCAGGTCATGAGAGATGATTTTTGAAAACAGTACAGGTAACTTCCTTTTAGACAGTTAATAGGGCACGCCCCAGGGATTGGTTACCCTAGCTTGAGTTTATCCCTAAAAACTGAGGCTGTTACTGACACTGTCAAATATATTTGTTCTCCCATGAGTGATTTGATACTTGTATTGTATTATACATACTCTTTGGGGTAATTCTTTGCTTCTGCATGTCCTTTCCCTTGGAACCAAAATGGTTTCTGTGATCCATGTGATGTTTGTATCACTGCTGACCATCATTGTCTTTTTCATTATCTTATCTTATGTTCAACAGTGAGTTGCATCGACTCTGTAATATTTGGATGATTGTAATACAATTGATACATTCCTTTCTTGTTCTGTAACTTGTACAATATTCAATAGTGAGTTACTTGAAGTCCATCATATTTAGATGATTCTAATACACTTAATACATTCCTGTCTTGTTCTGTAACTTTTACAATGTTCAATAGTGTGTTGCATCAAGTCCATCATATTTAGATAATTGTAATATAAATGACACATTCTTGTCTTGTTCTGTATCTTGTAAAATGTTCAATAGTTAGTTGCATCAAGTCCATCATATTTGGATAATTCTAATACACTTGATACATTCCTGTCTTGTTCTGTAGCTTGCACAATGTCCAATTGTGAATTGCATGAAACATATTTGGATGATAGTAATATACTTGACACATTCCTGTCTTGTTCTGTATCTTGTACAATGTTTAATAGTGAGTTGCATCATGTCCGTCATATTTGGATGATTTTGATATAGGTACTTGACACATTCTTGTCTTGTTCTGTATCTTGTACAATGTTCAATAGTGAGTTGCATCAAGTCCATCATATTTGGATGATTTTGATACACTTGACACATTCTTGTCTTGTGCTGTATCTTTTATGATGTTCAACTTTAGTTTCAAGGCCATAATATATCACTGAATTTCAATACGCTCTTGAGTAGCTTGTTATACATGAGTGCATTAATCCACCATGTTTCTTGTACACAAGATGCTTTACACATTCCTGTATTGGTTCTTGTACAGCCTCATCTTCACTGGTACTGACAGAATTGTGTTCAGGATATTTTGATTATAATTTATAATGTACTTTATGCATTGCTTTCTTTATCTGCACTGATGTGTAATCTTCAATGACTAATGGTAGCAAGTACATTATTTAATGTGATGATGAGCTTCATTATCTAATACATCGAGGTATATGTTGGTGTTTCTTAATTTGCTTTTAGTTTATCATCATATTTTGCTACACCAACAGTTTGAGTACACTAGTATGGTCATCTAGAGAAATGATTTAGAGATTGGAGGTTAATAAATATTATTCTACATTTTAAACATTTTTTAACTGCATTCGGGGTTAATGAACTACAATTTACGAATTTTATATAACAATATATACAATGTAGTTAAAATAAATAAGGATAGATCATTATTATCCAATGTCCAACACAACAGATACCACAATTACATCAACTGGTCCAACTACAACCAGTCATGTATACAGTACATCCTTAACATCATCCAACCATTAGTCCAAGCATAACTAAAAAATTATGCAATTACAACAAGAGCACTAGACTAGAATGGGAATATTGGTAATAGCAAAATTCTCATGAATGAAAATATAGGTGTATTTTATGCCAAATGCAGGGAGTGATTGCCAAGTCTCACGAGCCAGACTAATGTTTAAGATTCCAACACCAGGTCAAATTGGAAATAAGTTGTTCATTTTATGGAGAAATGAAAACAGGAGAACATGAAACACCCTTGAAGCACTGATAAGAGCCAACAAACAAATCCTTTCACATAAAACACTGAGTAGGGGAATTGAACTTGGGTCACATTGATGAGAGGTGGAGCATTTGGACATATAAGTTAATGTGAAGTCTGCCAAAACCTCCTACTGCAGGTAAAGGCTCAGGTGCATACAGGACTGACATGTAGTTATTAATAAGGTGAAATTATAAGTCATTCATCAAATCCTCTAAGGGTGGATACAGCAATAGAAAAATCCATTTCAACCTTGGAAAATCCAAAACAAAAACTTGCTCTACTGCTTCGTTAAGGAAAGGAACAAGCTAATAAAAGTGACTTTTGAGTCTATCTTTGGCTGGTACGTTTGTGGGTAGCAATCAACAATGTCGCTCGCATTGATTGCATTGAACGGCCAACTGGTATGGCATGGAATGTCTTGTTCATGTACTGTGCTTTTACATACATTTGTTGCTGTCTTCCTTCAATTGCAGGGATTGAATTACACAGTGCAGTGCCATTTACTTTGGTCCAGAGCACCTCTTTCAAAGGTCTTGTCAATCATTGCAGTGTTCTTCATATGATTGTGTTCATTTTGTGTCGACTCTCTTTCCTCTTTCCTTCACGCAGCTCCCTATAGAAGACAGCTTTCAGTAAGTGTTCATGAGGCATTCTTCTGACATGGCCAATCCATCGTAGCTGAGAAGCTGCAATCAAGGATTCTGCACTGACTGCCCCAGCAAGTTTGAGCACCCCCACATTTGGTACCTTCTCTTATCATATGATGAGCAGTATTTGTCAAAGTTTCATCATGGTCAGCATTTTGATGTGCCTGTGGTATAATGTCATTGTTTTCAAGAAATGAAGCACAGATGGAAGAACAGGCTCTGCATTGTACACTTTGATCTTTTTTGCTATTTTGATGCTGTGGCATGACCAGGGTCGTTTTCTTTTTTTTTAAAAAGGCTTTTGTAGATTGGATTCTTCTTTCTATTTCCAGATGTGATAAGTTGGTGTTGGTGACCACACTCCACAAGTATGTGAAAGACTTGCAGCTTTTCAGTACTTCCCCATTAACTAGTATGCCAGGTGGTTGAGTTCCACTAGGACTGTACAGAGGAGCGGGCTGGTACTGTTTTGCAAACATTGAACTTTAATCCAAAGTGTGGCAGCAAATGAGAAGTGATCTACAATCATATCGGCATCAGTAGAAACCAGGGCAGAGTCAGAAGCTCAGTAGCTCTCAAGCACCTCACAGGGAAGTTGACGCACACTGGGAAACATCAGCCCAATTTTCTTATCTTTTAAAAGTAACAGCTCAAGGCTCTTTATATTCAGAGGCCAGCGGAGGTAGACTTCAGACTCACTTCACATCCGTGGCTTAGATGACCATGTAAGATGGCAGTCCTGTCTTACTTGGAGACGTTAATCCTAGACAGCCACAAATTCATCAGTGCTGAGTTGGCGACTGTCACGCGCCACCCTCTCCAATTATTACTTCACAAAATATATAAAGTTCTTTTCTTGTCAGCCAATTAGAGCACTGAGGCCACTGTAGAAAAAAATCCTCTTAGCCGCACAGTTAAGTGTCACAAATGTAAACTTTTCATTTGAATGTGGATATAATTATCCACTTTTATCTAGTTGTTTTACCCCTTCTATCTGGTGCAAAGAGCATTACATTTAGTAAATTTATCTACTTTTCCTTATGGTTGCTAAATCCATCATAATATATTGCTTCTAAGTTGATTTCAATAAATTATTGTTATCGTAAACGTTTTATAAATATTAGTTTATACATATTTTATAGTTTATAAATTTTCATCAATTCATCAAGAGAGGCATCAGATTTTATTCATAATAAAAAATAAAATATTTGTGTAATGAAAGGAATGGCTTTAGTGTATAATTTTTAAAAAAAGACCAAAAGTTTTATTCAAAATCTTCATTATTCTGAGATAAGCCACAACCGAGACTAAGGCTGAGGGAAGAGAACTCAAAACATGAGTATTAAGTTAATTATTTAATATACTTTAGGACATGTCATAACAGACATTTGCTATTGCATCCTTCATTTACCTTATGATCATATCTTAAAGTAATCTGATAATCATTCTGTAGTCATTGCATGTGAAATTTAACTTCCATAGCTAAGCTGATACTACTAAGCTGCACAATAACTAGAATGAGATTACACATATTTATCTAAACTGTTTCTGCTGTTAAACTAATAACTGCATTAATAATAATAAATCCAGCATGATGAGAACGAACAGTTTAGTAAATATCTACACAGGTATCATATTAAAACCTCTCAGTTATATTAGGATGATATCTTACTTGTATCAATAACTCACCTGTATCCTGTATTGATTGACTCTAGAAGTACACCAGATGTTAGTATTTCACTGTGGACACGTGTTAGTATATGAGAGTTGAGTATAACGTCAACAATAACTGAGTAAAATACCAACCAGATGGGCTGGTAGTCTACAAACAAGTATGCTGCATTATGTGTCACGGGTCTCATTAGCAAAAATTCCAATTATTGTCAATCTGTTGTGTTTTAATTGATATCCAGAAATGAATGATTCTTTTTGGTAGCAAATGCATTCCAAAAAGAGCCAATTCTCATAAAATAACATCCAATTAAACTCAGTTGTCTAGTAATACTGCTGTGCATTGTAACATGCATATATAGCTTCACAAGATTCCAACTCCACTTTGAAACAACAAACTATTACCATCAGGGTACAAACTAAGAAAGTATACAATGGACTACTTAGCTTCTCTATATGAAATTAGCATTTCAAAGCCGGGTCTTCACTACGACATAAGCATACAGTAAGCATAAGGTGAAAACATTCCGTTCTTCTTACAGTGTATGCTTGTTCTTATGCATATGTCACTGAATTTCCCAGTGAAGGCATACACTTTTATGTCTTTATGCTTGTGCTTGTGTCGCTAGTGTGGAACAGGCTTTACTTCCAAAACTGTGTTGCACAAATTCAGTGTTTGCTTATCTGTAGTAGCCTCCACATACATACAGTCAATTCAAAAAATGTTGTCATCGAGCAACTCAAGCCTACGCGACTGGACCGAAAGGAACTCTGGGTAGTAATCATTGAAGCCGAGTTGACTGCATAATTTTATCTGACTAGTTATGCCTGGTTTACAGCACGAACATTCGTAGGCGAGCGGGAAGTGTTGAAGGAGACGTTTTTTAAATGCCTTCATATATTCGAAATTGTGAACTGAATCATAAGTACTTTGTTTTTGTTTCCTTAAACCCAAAGACATGCATTTGATGGATTGTTTCTTGCCATTATTATCTTATTATTAGCGGGAACAATTTATTCAGAACGAATATTTAAACCGCTTCAGTGATTTTTACACATATTTCTTTCGGTCCAGTCACGTAGGCTTGAGCCAGTCGACGACAACGTTTTTTGAATTGACTGTTGTTTACTTTAGTACAAGTCATTTAATCTCTTCTATAAATGTTGGCAGGCATAAAACATCAAACTTAAACAAATATAAGGTGATTTGAAATCCAAAATTTTGCCATTACTGGTTAATGAACTATTGATACATTCTTACCTAAAGGACTTGACAAACTAAATTGAAGAGTATTGAAAACCAAAAAATGAAATAACCCCCTGCCAACTCTGAAAATCCTTTTTTAAAGAACAGGGCTAAAACCTTGAATTAGTGAAAACCCTAACCCTAATCCTAAAAGACTTGACCGACTAAATTGAAGAGAATTGCTGATTGAAAACCAGTATTCCTAAGATTCTTCTTGTAATAGTTACAGTATCTACAAGCATCTACCCCATAGTTTAGTGTAGGAATTCTTCATCATGCAAATGTGTGATCATATATCACCAACGTATTTGTAATAATTGAAAACATTTCTCTGTGATGTGTGAAGTTAAAAAAGTACAAAGTTCAATAGGACCTCCCCCTCCCACTTTGCTTCTGATTTGAATAACTAGACCCTGTTCGCCAGGGTTAACTCATGCCCTGTAGCATGATTAACTAATGTGCTGACAATCATGATGATTTTGCTTGCTTCATTTATTTCAGTTTATTTAGTGTTTTTCAAAAAACTGTGAAACAATGTGCAATAACTAAAGTGTGATAAGGTGAACTAGAGTGTGATAAGGTGTAATAAAGTGTAATATCATCCTTTTATTTTCCTTTTAACACCTACTTCGTTTACTTCTTTGTTATTTTGTTGAATTTGGAAGCAAATTCTGTGATGAATTTATTTTCTGAAGTTAGTGTTCAGTTACGAAACACGGACTTCAATTTCGACAAACTTCTATTTGCTAAGTCTTCAGAAAAACAAATTCTGGATTTTGTTTTTAATTTAAAAGTCGAGCCGAATGCTTTGTTTCAGGAATCATTCGTATAAGCCTTTTTGGCTAACAAAAAGCATTAAGTTATGCGTTACTGCTTATCTTGACTACTTCAAGGGTCACCGCACTTAAAAATCGATTTGTTGACTGACGTTTTCACATGAAACACTTTGTTTTACAATGTGAACTAAGCGAATATTTTATAGAAATTCGTTTAGAAATACTATTTCATTTGACTTCATTCAAGTCTGTAAATTACTGATTATTTATTGGAGCAAATTCTGGTTATTTAGATTTGTACCTTCACAAGTGTTATTAACATACAAGACCAGCCTATGGAGCCTGGCTCTTTGGGAAGGCGAGAGGGACTAAGACTCTCGACTTTGATTACAAACAAAAAATAACACTACAGTATTACGCCAAGACTCGTCATGGTTGAAACATTCATTATATTACTCAAAACTCTCCTGTTCAGGTTTTCTTATGATGTACTGCAAATATCTCATGACAAACCAAATAACGTTTTTCTATCATTAGCTCTTAGTGATCCATATGTTTTCCTGTATTCATACACACATATAAAATGCACTTGTAACACTGACGATGCAAGTCAATTATGATTTCTACCTTTTCTGTGTTGATTATTGCATGTATTTTGTTCTGAAAACAAAACAAAAGAACAAGGTTTACATTTGATAACCTAAATTCCTTGCATAAAAGTCAGCTGTTTTCCTTTTACACTTTTCGAAATAATGGTGTCTTTTGAAAAAATATTTGCATATATTTTCTATCCATGTATTACTGCTTTAGCAGTGTTTTGTCAGTGTTGGAGTACAGTAGGAACAATAAATCATTTCATCCAACGTATTGATAAACAACCGACTCTTGCGTCTTTCAAGGCAATTTTAAGAATAACAAGAGAAAGTTCACTTACAATGTTCTATAATGTAGTTTTATTAATTAAATAAGTCCAACGTAGTGTTCCAGCCGCCAATAAGTAATGAAGTCTTACATGAATTAGTAATGAGACATCACGTGTGAACAATCTCCATGGATGAAGATGTCATTGGAAAAATACACTAAGAATAAAGAGAAAACTCTGAATAAAACACTCCAGGAACACCAAAATCACTTCAAGGGTATTTATAACTGTTTCTTTCATGTTTTCCTACATTTCTTACCGTTCAACCAGCTACATTTTCCTCTCATTTCAATCCTTTAATATGCGTCCGCCATGTTTGTCTTGTTGTATAATGACCGATTAGTATCATGGGTAGACGTGGGTTCAGCACAGGAAGCCCAAACCATAAATATAGGGTATTTCCTTAAACTATCAAAAAATAAATAATTATTGATATATGTTTGAATTACAAACACAATATCTCGGCCCGGTTTCCATTCCCGAACTCGGTGTCGTATGAGTGGACATATGCGAGTAGACTCTCTAGTTGGTTCTCTCCTGTGCCTTAGGGTTTCAGTCTCTTGGTTCTCGGGTTTTCCCACCCTCCGTCCGCAAAAATCAACTTCTAAATTCCAATTCGATAATGGAACGAGGGAGCCTATGTTTGCCGTAATTTCTAAAATTCAAATTTTTTTAGTTATCAAGCTTTTGCAAATTATAAACATCGTTGTCAAAGAACATCGTGAACCATGGCAACCTGGATTTGGTGGTCTTGAAAAATGAACTGCAATTGCCACTTGTGCGTAGTGTTTTGCCCATTTTAGACCACGTGTCACTCTCTTGAGAATAAGATTCTTTGTTTGAGTTGCATCCATATTCATGTGTCTTTTCTTGTGCAACTTTTATGCAAAGAAATAATACTCTAGAGAATGACATGTGGTCTGAAATGGGAAAACAGTGGATTAGGTCTATTCCTTTTTTCTTCGTAAGGTTGTTGTTAGATGGGGTTTCTGTGTGTCACTCGTGTTTAGCATAGGTTGCTGTTCCAGGTTGGGGTGAGTGGACCACATCTGGTCATTATCATGTCATCCTGTGTTGGTGCATGCAATATCCGTACGATACCTCACCCTCCCGACCCCCCACCCCACCCGCACCCTTGTGCGTAACCGTATCTATGTTGACTACTTTCGAAGCATTTCTCGTCCACGAATGTAAAAAGGGCTCGTGCTACTATTAATCAACCGTAACTTTTATTTCTTATATTTTTTACTTTGGTTTTATATGAGTGATGCACGCGGGCTGCTTCGCGACTCCGCCCAATACGGAATATATTTTCTCTCAACTAGCCGTCAATATTTCGTGGTATTGTCGTCTCAAAATCGTAATTAGTTTATAATATCGATATACATAGAAAGTAAATTATTCGAGAAGACAAACTGGAAACTCACTTTTTCATTTTTCACCTTCTTTTTATTTCTGCTCTCATCCTGCACCGTATTAGCCATTCAGAGGTCGAGTAAAAAATATATAGTCGGGTTGTCATTGCAGTGCATTGTGGGACTATTTTAGTTGACGAAATATACGCTATCTTGAAAATTTTTCTCGTAAAACAGTGCCACAATGCACTTCAATGTCAACTAGAGCTATAGTTACATTTTTTCCCGACCTCGAAATGCCTAATAGATTAGTTTACCAATTTTGGTTGATCGTATGTATCATAAAAGATTTCCTTGACTGGAAATATATTACGAATAGAAATAATCCGAGTTTCAGGCTCTCTTGGGGAGAGGGGGAGGGGAAGAGGAAAGAGGCCTTCCTCCCCTCCCCAGGCGCCCAACTCCTAAACCACTAAACCCCAAAAATTCTCACACCAAGAAAGTGACACAACTTCCGAGAAAAAAACTTTTTTGAAAACAAATTTGCGACGGAGAAAAAATGTCGCGCCAGAAGTATTACCTAGTAAATCCTCAGTAATTAGTACAATCAGGGAATTCCCACCGTAAAAAAATCTCAAAAGAACCGAAAAGAAAATTTCGTCAGAAGGTGCCTGGTTTCTGAAGCAAACAAACTTTTACCAGCTGCCATGTCGGTGTTCTCAATTTGTCTCATTTAATTTTTGAAAACATCGATCAGCCCACTTTAAACTTATTACCGTTTATCTCAGCAGGACACCTACCTCCACAGAATTCATTCGCTTCCAATAACTTTTCAATCATGTTGATTCAGAATTGAATGTACGAATCAGAAGACGGCATTATTTTGAATATGTTTATGTGTTAATTTTATTTCTCTGAAATATTAGTACTATAACTAGTCTATTGGCAGGGGAGATTGTCTTTGCCATGAGATGATTACAGTTTATACGTACGGAAGGAGAGTACTTGAGGCCTTAAAGAAGTAGTGAAAATTTACTTTAAAGAACAGATCGATATGCAAGGAGGAAATGAAAGTGAGAAGGAGTCGTTTAAATTTTCCGAAACACGACAAGTCATTCAAATTACATTTAACACCATTTTTGTGTTACTTACAATCACCGGCAACTCGTTGGTTTGTGCGGCATATCATTTGAACAAGACCATCCGAACGCCTTCTAACGCAATCGTCCTAAGCATGGCTTACTGCGATCTTCTGATGGTGTTGAGTTTTGTGCTCAAGATAACTAGTGCAGTATGTGAAGGTAGTATTCGTACGTATGTATGTATGGCGTATTCATCGTTTGGATATATCATCACTTCACTCATCATCTTCCATCTCTGTGCTATCAGTATTGATCGACTTTTAGCAGTAAAGTACTCTCTCAGATATAACTCCATGGTCTCTCGCGCTAGAGTAAGTCGCTGTTTGATCGGGATTTGGATGTTTGGACTTTTTCAAATCGCGATGATTCCAGTGGTGTTGAAGTCGTCGAAAATAAGATCAACACTAGATACAACGATTGATCCGTGCATGGCATTTTGGACCCGACCAGCGAATAAGAACACGACATGGGATAATCTTTCGACCAAGTTCAAAGTCTTCTTAACTTGCATTTTGATTTTCGTCTTTCTTCTCCCAATTTGGATCATCGTAATTTCGTATTGCTACATTTGGAAACAAGCAATGAATCACATTAAACAGATAAAAGCTCAGAAACGTGCCTTGAACGAAAGGCCCGATGAAAAATATTTTCAAATTCACCTCAAATCTACCCAGACTTTTGCGATAGTTATTGGTGTTTTCCTAGTATGTTTCCTGCCCGTTTTTGCCGTCATGTGTGAGAGAATTCTATTTTTTACGACTGTGACAGAAGCAGAAGCTTCACTTGTCCTAATGTTGGCTCACAGTTCTGTAATATGGAATCCTCTTATTTATGCTTGGCGAAATCGAGTGTTCAGAAAGGCAGTTAAGAGACTAATTGCCACAAGGCATCGCTGAGCTAAAGCTTCAAACTTTCTTACGATTACAATAACAAAAATCATATCTTAACTTTTTCGCTTCTCCAACTTGAAAAAGAATATCTTGAATAAGTCAGTCTATGTAAGGCTAATACAACAAAGATATAATTTTTCAAGTCTTGGATGATATCGCATAGTGAAGAAGAAATCTGGTAGCACTCGCAAGTATCACAACTGTTGGGAAAAACAGAGCAAAATCTATCCACAACAAACTCATTATGAAACATATGTTGAACCTTATTATAGTGAAATGGCATGGTCTCATTAGTAGTTTATTTACGTAACGGTGGAATGAGCGGTTCTTTTCAGTCATGAAATTAAAGAGCCTGTTGCAGGAACAAAAATATAGAATTATGGAAGCAAAACAACGGTTTGCAAAACAGCTTTAACGAATATATTACTGGGCCTGGTTGTTAGAAGGGTGGATAGTGCTATCCAATGGATAAATCCTATCCAGTGGATAAGTTGATGCTGTTATCCAAGACATTTATCCACTGGATAAGATTTATGCGTCGTATTGCGCTATCCAACCTTCGTACAACCGGGCCCAGATGTTGTTTTGCTTTCTTTCTTGTTAAAAGGTTTTTCAATGGGTTATCCGTCTTTTCTCTCTCTGTAAAAAAAGCATTATGTAAGGTGAGAGTCCGCATCGAACATTGAATACAGTAGTGGTGTTTGTGCGGAGTAAAATTGGTCCAATAATTCATACTGAATTTGTTCAGAAGACATAAAAATTGTAGAAAAAAATCTCCACGCTACACAGTGCACCTTTAAAAATAGCAAGATCATAAGAATAGAATATATTCGATAACTTATTTGACAGTAACTCTAAGATTAAAAACATTTTACTTCAATATTCTGTTGAATAGATAAACACCGACAAGATATGGTGCACAGCCATAGAGGAATAAAATATAAGTGATTACAAAACTTTCTAAAGCAAATAAAGGCTTTAAATATGGCTTAAAACTGATATCCACCAGGCAAGTAATCCAGGATAGAAAAAATCAAAAATACGCGAAGTTAATTAAAAAGAAAATCAATATTTGTCGAGCAATTTGTTTTTAAGAAGAGCCGCTGCAATTTTTTTTTTTGTATTAGACAGATTAATTATGACGTTCTTTTTTTCTCGCAAATCAGCAGAAGTGATCACTTTTTATGGCTTCATTCCCTGCAGCGTATTTCACTTTGCTGTTTGTAAACCTTCACACTGGCGAAGACATGTATTTTTCTATTTACCACTGCATGGAGATGTCTAGTGCCCCCGCAGCCGTTCATATTGTCGCGCAATCAATCAATCTTTATTTATTTAGTACCAAATTTGCAAAATAACATAGCAATACGTTGTTTAGAACGGCTGTTGGGAAGTCTAGGAGATTTCCTGATTAGCAATGCATTTTGTTCTTTTTCCGTAGAGCAAATATGGTCCAGATTCTTCGGTAACGAGATATCTGCTATAAGCGTATAAGTACTTGCCCTACTTCCTTCTGTATTCTCACACATGTAATTCCATTTCTCAGTATAAGATGAGGCACCACCCTTAGGGATAGTGGACCATTAGGTAATATTAGGGGGGAGGGGGTTGCAGAAATTTATGTTGCAGATGTTCATTTTTCGTAACAACCCCTGCATTGTTTTGTTGTTGTTGTTGTTGTGTTTTTTTTGCGGTTCCTCGATATTACTTTACTTAAAGGAGAGGTTGCGCGATATGTTTTCCGTAGGTGAAGTGCTTGCTCGATTTTTTTTTGGGATTCATGCAACCCCCCTCCCCCTAAATTATGCAATGATCCGTCCTTTACCGTAGCATCTAACGAAAGAATCGGCTTACTAGCACAGTTAGGCTAAGCTTTATCGTAGAATGAAGGCTATGAATTGAAAATAAGCCAGTTTAATCTGGTATTGCCTCTAAATTAATTGCCTCGTAATTAATCGATGTGCAGACTGAATACAGGATGTACATAGATTATTCTGTAGTTAAAGGTAAGAGCCTCTTTTCATTTTGCCGTGAGGCATTCAGGTGTAAGAAGTACCGCTCTTGAACAAATATTTAAAAACACCTGCGTTAATAAAAGTGAGAGTAATTAAAGCCAAACTAATTAAAAAAGAAAAAAACTATTAAAGCGAACTTTTTAATTTAAAAGGGGCTTATGTCACCGTTACTAGGTGACTTTGAACTAAGTTCGTAATACATTTAGACAATGCGCACTATCCAAGGGGAAACCATTTGACTGTTAAAATCAAGTAGATTGCTATTAATGGGCCAATCTTTATTTACGTTTTTTCCACATTAGTATAGAAAAATTTAAAGCTACAAGCAAACCGACAGTAACTACTAGTAACTACTGAAAATATGAGAGTAATAACTTCAATATTTTGGGAGTAAATGTTTTTTGAAAACACTATAAATTACAAAGAAATGTATGGTTGTGTGGCAAGTTCCGTTCTAGCGTGGATTTTTCAATAACTGAATGGTAATTTTTCATTGGCTATTTTAAATACGAGCAAGGGTGTGGGGCACAATTTTGAATTATTATCTAATTTAGCAAAAAAAAAAAAACAAAACAAAACACATGAGAAGCATTACACAAGAAAGTGAGATGGTGGAAAATCCCCAGGAACTGATATTTTGGCACTAACAGACCTGTTACTATGACGACACGAAGAGGATATAAGAACGATAATAAAAATCTTGACTTAGTTTCGTCAACAATGAAAAGAAAATCTATGTAATTATTACTTTTGAGGTTTTTTTCGTGAATGTGAATATATAATTAGGTGCTAAAATTAGTTGGTAATGACTATTTATCGGGTAGCTCGTTTATCTAGCAAACGACGAACGGCAAACACAAAGCTCAGTCATTACGTTTTCACTTTTTAATGTGAAAATAAAATCAATATTCAAGTGGCGAAGTTTTTAATAGTTATTCAGCTGACTTTGTTTTGGCTAGCCTTTGATGTACGAGTTTTTCCGCCAAGTCGAATATTTCGATTAATGGTGGGTGAATGGAAAACCAGAATACTAGACCCGTGAAGAGTGAGACGCGCACTGAATCATTGGACTGTTTAAACGGACTCCATTTTTTCTAAATGGCGGAACGCTAAATTAGGAAGCTCTCTTGGGAAGCGGGCCGAAAACCAAAGTAAAAGTTTACTCAATTCAAAAACTAAAACCTGTAACGCGAAAAAGACAAATGGAGGACCCTAAAACAGCCCCATGATGCAGTGCGCGTCCTACTCCTTACCATTTTTCTGCGCACCCTCGGAAAGGCCAATGAACAAAAAATAATATAAAAGCGCGCACCGCAAGCTGTGGTCGTGTCGTTCGATGAAGGTGCCATGTTGTAGTATATTCAGAGATGTTTAAGATGAGAGATTAACGTAAATAATTACCATGCTGTATCATGTACACGGCACGACTTGCCGTGCCCTTTAAATGGTTTCCTATTTTTTGCAGTGTGTTCTCAATTACGATTCGTCATTGTGTAACAGCACGGTTACAGGTTTGCCGTAACGTATATTATTTTAACACCTTTCTATTGGATCGTCTTTAATGTCACGCTAATTGCCCGCGCCTTGATAACAACTAATATCTTGAATCCGTACCGTGACCATGTCTGTTGTGATTCTACATAGTTATACATAACATGCTATCATACACAGTAAGAATTTTGTGAACGACACGGCACTTTTATACATTGACCTCTAAACTTAGCTATTCGGTAGCTGTTCGGGCTTTCAAAAGTCTTGTTTGATTCCCACTTGAACTTAGTGAGAAAACGGTACCAATGGTTCGTGCTCGTTAGTGATGCACAAAATGAAAGCAGGAGTCCTAATTAGTGCGCTATATCGTAATATATTAAAAATATTTGCTGTTCTGTCGGTTATTAAGGCTACATGTTAATGGTAATGTTTACTTCAATCATCCTTCCTTCCATTGACGATCAGCTCATGGCCACACCTACATTTTTCCTTGTCTGCACGTAACTTGCGTATTTCCTGTCACATAAAGTGTTACAAAGAACAAAAAACTATTAGAATACGAACCAAGAGCGGAAACCTTTTGACTTTAAATGACAAAGGGGGACGAGAGAAATAACCACAGGTAAACCAAGCATAGCTTTTGGGTTACAAGAATAAAAGACTACTTCGACGATACGGCGGGTATATTGGATCGCATAGCATTATGGGGTGTGCGGGGGTCAAATAAAGCTTTGCTACAGTAATGACATCGATTGATATTAACAGCTCAACACAAAAGAATACGACAAAGATGGATTAAGACAGCACATCGATCACCTTTACTCATAAAAGAAAGACAAACACACGATACTCTATATATTTTCCGTCATTTTGTTGTTTTTTTTGGCCGCCGTACTGTCGACGTAATCCATTATACTGATCTAAACTGAGCAGACAGACAAATATAGACTACTTGCATGGGACGTCAAAGGAGCTCAATTTCGAGGAAAAAACAATATAATTTCAATTTCCTGAGAATCGGAAACCTATTGTTATGTCCTCCAAATCTACCTGTATTCCGACGTGCTGCAAGGGGTCAGTAGTATAGGCCGCATGGCACGATCCGGATTTTTGACGGGGAAGGGGACGGGGAAGGACGGGGAAGGAAGGGGAACATTAATTATTCATCGATCATTAGCATAAAACGACGGGTAGGTATTGTTTCGGGTTACCATGACGACCAATTGACGTCATAAGACTATTGTTGACCGGTATGAACAAGTCTTTGTTTCGGGAATGGTGGGCCAGAGATGGGCACCTCCATTGTTTATTAAATCGTTACCATAAAATGACGAGCAGACTATTGTTTATTAAATCGTTACCATAAAATGACGAGCAGACTATTGTTTATTAAATCGTTACCATAAAATGACGGGGAGAGTATTGTTAGACAAGTCTGAGCAAGTCTTTTGTTTAGCAATTCAATTTATAGAGCGCGGAGATTTTGAATTTTTAACTCCAAAACTCAACCAACCAACCAAGCAAGCAAGACCTAAAAATTTACTTTTGAGAAACGCAATGGCTACGTTATTCCAGTTAGGCTCTCGAGGATATCACGCTACCGTCAATGAATTCAAAAGACTAATGAAAATACATGTTTGTTTGAAACAATATTATGCGTTGAGCAAATTCATGACAACATCCTTCCATAATTCTTTTAAAAGCAAAGACCAAAGTTCAGCAATCGACCAAGCGTAAATCTTCCAAACTCATCAAACTCAAGAAATACTTCGAGTATTTGCTGACTTTTGTATCCAACACAATGCACTTAATGACTCATAAACGATAAACAATAAGACCTACTAAGTTCTTCCTAATTATGCAAAAATCAGCTGAAAATGATTAGTTCTGTTATCTTGTTCTTTATTATATAAACAGCGATCGTTCTATTTCATACTGGACCGTAGTACAATGATTCTGAGTTCCCTTGGCGTTCAAGCTTATTAATGCTGTCGTATCTCTTTCCTTCAATCATATTTGTCACGTGATAAATAAGACACGGCATCAAAACAATTTTATGAATGCACAAATCTACAGGAAGCCCATATCCGATTTAGTTATTGAAAAACACAGGAAGCCCATGGCCAATTCGTATTTCCACAAGCAGCCCATCCGATTTAGTTATTGAAAACACAGGAAGCCCATGGCCAATTCGTATTTCCACAAGCAGCCCATCCGATTTAGTTATTGAAAACACAGGAAGCCCATGGCCAAGACCATTTGAAATACCAAAATTAATAAATTTGCTTATTTTTTCTATGATTGAGAGTCGATGAGACCTCGATGTAAGATAACCTCCTCTCCTCCTGCTATCAGGCTATCAATAGCTTAGCTATCAGGCTATCGATAGCCTGGCTATCAATAGCTTAGCTTCTTGGCTATCAATAGCTATTAACCCCTCCTCCTCTCCTCCTCCTCTCCTCCTCCTCTCCTCCTCCTCCTCTCCTCCTCCTCCTCCTCCTCTCTTCCTCCTTTTCCTCCTCCTCTCCTCTAATCCTCCTCTCTTCTTCCTTTTCCTCCTCCTAGCCTGATAGCTAAGCTATCGATAGCCTGATAGCTAAGCTGTTGATAGCCTGATAGCTAAGCTATCGATAGCCTGATAGCTAACATTTATAGCTAATAGTTCTAGTTTATAATTTCATCCAGAGGAGGAGGAGGAAAAGGAGGAAGAGAGGAGGATTAGAGGAGAGGAGGAGGAGGAAAGGAGGAGGGGGAGAGGAGGAGGAGAGGAGGAGGAGAGGAGGAGGGGTTAATAGCTATTGATAGCCAAGAAGCTAAGCTATTGATAGCCAGGCTATCGATAGCCTGATAGCTAAGCTATTGATAGCCTGATAGCAGGAGGAGAGGAGGTTATCTTACATCGAGGTCTCATCGACTCTCAATCATAGAAAAAATAAGCAAATTTATTAATTTTGGTATTTCAAATGGTCTTGGCCATGGGCTTCCTGTGTTTTCAATAACTAAATCGGATGGGCTGCTTGTGGAAATACGAATTGGCCATGGGCTTCCTGTGTTTTCAATAACTAAATCGGATGGGCTGCTTGTGGAAATACGAATTGGCCATGGGCTTCCTGTGTTTTTCAATAACTAAATCGGATATGGGCTTCCTGTAGATTTGTGCATTCATAAAATTGTTTTGATGCCGTGTCTTATTTATCACGTGACAAATATGATTGAAGGAAAGAGATACGACAGCATTAATAAGCTTGAACGCCAAGGGAACTCAGAATCATTGTACTACGGTCCAGTATGAAATAGAACGATCGCTGTTTATATAATAAAGAACAAGATAACAGAACTAATCATTTTCAGCTGATTTTTGCATAATTAGGAAGAACTTAGTAGGTCTTATTGTTTATCGTTTATGAGTCATTAAGTGCATTGTGTTGGATACAAAAGTCAGCAAATACTCGAAGTATTTCTTGAGTTTGATGAGTTTGGAAGATTTACGCTTGGTCGATTGCTGAACTTTGGTCTTTGCTTTTAAAAGAATTATGGAAGGATGTTGTCATGAATTTGCTCAACGCATAATATTGTTTCAAACAAACATGTATTTTCATTAGTCTTTTGAATTCATTGACGGTAGCGTGATATCCTCGAGAGCCTAACTGGAATAACGTAGCCATTGCGTTTCTCAAAAGTAAATTTTTAGGTCTTGCTTGCTTGGTTGGTTGGTTGAGTTTTGGAGTTAAAAATTCAAAATCTCCGCGCTCTATAAATTGAATTGCTAAACAAAAGACTTGCTCAGACTTGTCTAACAATACTCTCCCCGTCATTTTATGGTAACGATTTAATAAACAATAGTCTGCTCGTCATTTTATGGTAACGATTTAATAAACAATAGTCTGCTCGTCATTTTATGGTAACGATTTAATAAACAATGGAGGTGCCCATCTCTGGCCCACCATTCCCGAAACAAAGACTTGTTCATACCGGTCAACAATAGTCTTATGACGTCAATTGGTCGTCATGGTAACCCGAAACAATACCTACCCGTCGTTTTATGCTAATGATCGATGAATAATTAATGTTCCCCTTCCTTCCCCGTCCTTCCCCGTCCCCTTCCCCGTCAAAAATCCGGATCGTGCCATGCGGCCTATACTACTGGGGTCCATGAGAAGACTAAACAATTAGTGAAACGTTACGACTTTGAGTGGGGGAGGGGATAGGTAGATTATCAAAAAGCAATGAGCTATGCTTTCTTGGGTTACCTGTGGTCTATACCCGAGGATTTTCGGGAGCTATGCTTGGGCTACCTGTGGATTACAGCCGAGGTAACTATGAAGCTTACAAACCTGTTGTAGCTCGTTGTTCTCTCTCTTGATTGCCAGCAAGTATTGGATCTTCTGTTGCGGGTTCTGGTGTCCCGTTAGTTTGACGTTCTCGTCACCAAGCTTTTTCACTGCCTAAAACGAAAAAAAAAACACCTTTAAAATGAATAAATGAACGAACGAACAACGTTGGAGCCCGGTCGGTCTTCCGATTGAGGTGATCCACTTTTCCCGCTCTTTTCGGTTCTTCCGGTAGACGCGTGTACCATTTGTCGAAATTCAAAGTTTCCCGCTCTTTTCTCGTCATTACAAAACGAATATCCAACCCGATGGATTGGTTGAAATGGTAAGCACCCCCTGACTCTCTTCCACTTTCATATTTATGTTACCACTTTCCTTGACAACTTGCGCAGTCACTTTTGATATATTTTGTTAGCAATAGTTTATTCACCTGTTCTAGCTTCATTTTTTCTTCCAATAATCTTTCGCATTTGGAGTTCAGCTCTTGTTTTTCAGCAAACATTAGAGCCTCTGATTTCTGTGTCCTGAAAGCAAACCAAAATGGTAAACAAACGTGGATATAAAACACACAATGGAAAAGGAGAGAGAAAAGAAAAGAAAACACACACACATGAAAGGGACACTTGGATGAAAATGGATAAAAATTGGAAATGACTTTAAACTTAATTAAACGTATCTATATGGCCCCAATCGTAGCCAAGCAACATATTTTCTTAACAGTAAAATGTAGCGGATAAAAATTATCAGTTTTTCAGCACATAAATTGTGAGTAAATGACGTCATTTACTCAACCCTCAGTTGTTCTTTTCTCTTTTAATCCAAAATTTCTCGACTGCAAGTGGCTCCCAGGCGAAAATTTTCACTGATCTGGTTTACATAATCATAATTGATTCAAATTATCCACAAATACGTCAATTATTCGGACTTTGGGAAAGTTGGGGCGTTTTCATCCAAGTGCCCCTTGAAACACGAAAATAAGCACGAAAGGGGAAAACAATTAATATAACCGCTTAAAAAAAGATAATTCTTTCAACTATAATAAAAACAAAATACCAGACAGACAAAGCCTCACCTTTCTAGTTCTTCTATCATCCCGTCAGCGTTCTCTTCCGCCATTGCTTTGTTGAAGTTAGCGATTTCAAGTCTAAGGATAAAGCAATAGAACCAACCCATGTTATTTATTTAGCTTTGTTACAACCTTGTTCCAAGGGTTCTGAACCCCCTTTTTGAGCGTATTTCGGGGTTATATTCGGGGGGGGGGGGCATCTCTTGGGGGGGGGGGGGGGTCGGTAATCCTTTATGAAGTCGTGACAAAAATCCTCCGATGCCTCCCCACTAACTTAAGGCGATAAATACTGGTCGGTTTGTTAGCAGTAGTACGCGTATGGTATGGCTATTACGAACACACTATTCCCAATACTCACTTGGATTCGAGATCTGTGTACTTATCCTGAAGTTTTTCCTATAAAGTAAGAATCGGAGTCAAAAAATATAGGAATTTTTGAATTTCTCAGGGAATCGTTGGTCAAGGGTTTTAGTGAATTAGGACAATAATGGTAAATTTTGAAATGATAGAAAAAATAAAAATCTGAAAATCCTTGTGGAATTTTTTTCAAATACGAGTTTTGTGCAAGGCGTAAAAAGTCAGGTAGAAATTAGGCAATCTCTCCCTACGTGTCGCCTTATTTGTAACCTTTAAGGTTCTATTTGGCATCTAGCCATATGACAATTTTATAACCTTTGCTTCCACTTATATAACGATTCGCCACGTAGTGCAGTTGATACAGCAATACTGTTTGTTTGCTTACCAGTTCTTGGTTGAGTTTGTCGTTCTTTTCTATTACTTGATCAGCGGTTGTTTTCAGTCTTGTTAGTTCTGTAGTGTAGGTATTGGTCCTGTTTGGTGGACAAGACGAAGAAAAATAATAACACGATTGTGAAATAAAACAACAAACAGCAAAAGAACAGGAAATATAATGAAACAAAAAGTGAAAAATATAAAAAGATTGAAGGTGAGAACAGTTTGTAGATGAGGAAGGAGAGAAAAAAGGAAACGAGGGAGTAACAAAGAAAGGTAACGAGGAAGGAAGGAAGAAAAGAACGAAAGGAAGGAGGGAAGGAACGAACGAACGAACGAAAGCAAGGAGGGAGCGAAGAAAGGAACGGAGATATTAGCATGTAAATGCTACTCTTAAATCCGACGTTAAATAAAGTTTACTACAACTACTATTAACGTAGGAAGAAAAGAACAAACAAAAAGAACGAAAGGAAGGAGGGAGGGAAGGAAGGAAGGAACGAAAGCAAGGAGGGAACAAACGAAGGAACGGAGATATTAAGCATGTAAATGCTACTCTTAAATTCGACTTTAAATAAAGTTTACTACTAGAAAGTTTACTACTACTATTAACGAAGGAAGGAAAGAACGAACAAAAAAGAAAGAAAGGGAGGGAGGAAGGGAGGAAGGAAGGAAGGGAGGAAGGGAGGAAGGGAGGAAGGGAGGAAGGGAGGAAGGGAGGAAGGGAGGAAGGGAAGAAGAGAGGAAGGGAGGAAGGAAGGAAGGAAGGAAGGAAGGAAGGATGTTGGATCATTCTCTTACTTGGTTGCCTTCTCATCTACTTCAGCTTCCAGTTGATAGCTCAAAGTCTTGTTTTTCGTTTCAAGCATTTCGTTTTCGTGTCTTATTTGTTCTAGTTTTTGTTTCAGCGTCGCCAGTTCTTCGTTCTTCTCCTGTCTTCCTAATTCTAGATTCTCGATGGCTTTAGTTAATTTCACCTAAGAAAAATAGAAAAAAGAGGGTTAAAAAAACTTCTTTCAAGAAAACATCGCAGCTTCTGCGTCCTCTGGAATCCCACATGGTACATTTTGGTCGAGAATTTTCGTACAGCCATAATGATGATAATGGTGGTGATGATAATGATGTTGATGATAGCGATGGCAATGATGATGTTGATGATAGTGTTGCTATCGGTGATGATGATAATAGTGATGCTGATGATGGTGATGATGATAGTGTCGGTGACGGTGGTAATGATGATGATGATGGGAGTTGATATTGGTGATGATGATGATAGCGATACTGATGATGGCAATGATGGTGATGATTATAGTGTCGGTGACGGTGATGATGATGATGATGACAGTGTTGATATTGGTGATGATGACAATAGTGATACTGATGATGTTGATGATCATGGTGTCGGTGATAACGATGATGATAGTGATACTGATGATGGCAATGATGGTGATGATTATAGTGTCGGTGACGGTGATGATGATGATGATGATGACTACCCCTGGAAATACTCCCCGAACTCAAGATGCCCGTCAAACAGCAAAGTAATTTGTCGTACACCTACTTGAGTTAGTTTGTAGTGCTCCAAGTCTGTTGCTTGAGATTCAATCATGACTATCGAGTTATCTTTTGATTCTGCCAGTTGTTGGAGCTCTGAGATACGAGCCTCGTACTTTGATTCAATTTCACTGATTGAACTCACTAGTTCAGCACACTGAAAAAATATTGGGAAATCAATATCGTCCAATCCAATACCCTTTACACTTGGGTAGAGCAGTGGCATGTATTGTTGAATGTCATGTAGTGTAATGCTATGTTAGGAATAGTTTTTGATTCCAGTTTGATCTTCATTGACCAAGATATTTGAGTGTAGTGTGGTGTCTTGCAGTGTAATGTTCTGTATTAAATGTGGTATAGTGTGGTGTGGTGTAGTACGTGGTGTAGCGTAGTGTAGTGTGGTGTACTGAATGTGTTGTGTTGTAGTGTGATGTGCTACAGTGTCGTGGACTGTGTGTGCTATGGTAGAGCATGTCAGGTTGTAGTATGACAAAAAAAAGCAAAAGGCGCGCGCGTGCTGTGTGTAGTTATAAAGCACACGAGGGTTGGCAGAACACAAGGGAAGTGTTAGGAGAAGCAAGATGCATAGCAGAGTGCTTCTCAACACTTCTGGGGGGCATGCTGCAGTGTAATTTTCTGCGGTAGAATGTGTACAATTTCAGGATATCTTCTTTCCCTACCTCGTTTTCTTGCTCGTTGATCTTGTCTGTTTTGCTCTTAAGGTCTCCCTACAACAAACAATTCAAATTCATTTTTCCCATGGTTCCATACTTCTGTGATTAGGCACCAAATGAACCCATGATGCATTTCACACGACGCAGAAATGCCGTTACTCTCATTAGGGGGAACTACTGGACCATGGGATCCAATTCGAAAAAAACAGTGAATAAATATATTATACAGGACATTCGAAAAAGACTCCCTAAGCACTTTGATGATGAACTGGAAAAATACTGAATAAACCATGGAGGGGATCAACAAATTATTTGGGAAGCATTGGGGTGTCAAAGATCTTAGCAAGGACACAAGAAACATCAATAGGAAGACATTGATGACAGTAGATAGAAAGTTAAGATAAGACGCATAGTTGACAAAGTTCAATAAAGAAACGATGATGGTGGCAGAAGTGGGATAAAATCGTGATCGACAAATTTAGTCGATAACGAGCATTTGATAAAATAAAGGGCGCATGTAAAGACACATAGGAAGATTATATGTTGAGATGTCAATGAAGAGTACGTAGCTGCGTCAACCAAGGTTCAAGAGAGATAGACACAACCGTGAAAGACAACGAATGGAAAGTTGTATTCAGCTGGAGGTGTGCACCAGAGAACTCAACGCAGCATTGCACGGGTTTGACAATGGAAGTAGAGGAATTAAAGTTATCAAAAGGTATTTTCCAGTTAGCGAGCTCGGTCTACCGACTAAAATCAAAAGCAACAACGTAAAACAACGAGATACAAAACACAACCACCTACGCCTTGACAAGAACCGCATCTTCCCTTTTCTAATCATTCCTCTATGCACTAGAAAACGAAATTTCTTGCTTGCTTATATCCTCTTCTCACCTCCAATATAAGACAATTTTTTTATGTATACACGGGGCGTTGTCCTCACGTGATGAACCGCCATTTTGAAAATTCGTTTCTAAGCCATAGCCTCCATTATGGATGACAATCCTAATATTTCATCCAACATGGTCATCCTTTTATCCTATTACTGACATCGATCTTTTTTTTTTTGTAAATGACCAAAGTTTAGGATGAAGTATTACGCAATTTACAAAAAAAAATGAATAGCAAAAGAACATATTTTAAACTCAGTAAATTTATTAATCTGTACAAACATGTCTTCATGTATGAGGCGAGTTCTGCTTACGAAATATGGGTGTGACTCTGTGGATAATATTAATCCTTATTTTATCTATCACGAAAAAATTTCCCCGTCCCTATCAACTAATAGGCCCATCCCTTCCGTTCCATACATTAGAATACATAATAACTTCTGAGGGACGCATCTTTTATACGATATGTACCTTTACTTTTTTGGTTTGTATTGGGTGATTTATAGCCTATTTTGCATTTTCCCCCCTTTTTTTGGAACCTTAAGGCCTGTTCACACGGGTGATTTAAATGCAGTGATTTGAGGTCTGATCTTTGCGCCGATTTTAAAAGATATAATAAATTTTTAGTAGTTCTGGTTGTCTATGGGATGTCTTGGCGGTTACTTTAACTCAGTTTTTTACGACGTTTCGACACGACCTTTGGTTAGCCTGTGTGCATCCGAACACAAACTGTTGGTTAGATTCGTTCTCTTCAGGTCGTTCTTTTGTGTTGTAATGTTTTTTTCACAAAAGATATAAGCAACATACTGAAAGAATGCTTCAGAACCATGATATTATATTTCGTCTGGGGCTTCTAAAGATCTCTATTTTCCAGGTAATCTTGGTGTCCGTAATAAAACTTTACAAGTTAATCCTTTACCAAATAGCTGGAAAAATCGCCTGTGTAAATGGGACCTTATTGTCATGACTGAGGCATGGTCGAAAGGGGTCTAAGAACATCTTCTTAACTCAGTCCACCCCTCTCCTATTGACCACAGGGATCCCGAAATCAAAACATAAGGAAAGAAGAAATCCCTGCGAAAGCCGCTATCGACTGCCAGTAGCAAGGCCCTTTATGAATGGTAATTTACTGTACCCCTTTTCAAACATATGCCAAAGATATTTTTCTGTTTCCCTAAGAACAAAGAATCAACCATACATGAAGTACTTGTCTTCTTACCCATAGCCTAACAATAAATACTATCACACTATATACAAGACGACCTCTAGAATAATTAAATACTACGTCCACACTTATGAATGTCTAGAAGATAAAATCTATGAATGACTTATTTACAAGGAAAACATTTATATATTAAATATAGGTATAAAAATATTATCTTAAAAATGGTCGATATAGCTTTCATATGTATATATTTGAAAAAGCATTGCCTGATGTAAATACTAAATTCTGCATTCTCTTTGGAATTTCTTTGACCACACTTGTTATATTGGTAGAGGTCGCCTCAATCACCGTGTACATACAGCTGGGAACCCTGTGGTAACTTGTCAATTTACACATAATAGTACGTTTGCATGATGGCGTCATTTGACTCACACTACCATAATGCTTTGCGAATTTTCTTTCTCATTTAAATTTGTATTCCCCTCTCAGGGGCGGATCCAGGATTTTTTTAAAGGGGGGGGGTTGTAGCATTGATTGAGGTGGTGGAGAGATATAGCACACCAAAGGGTTAGGGAGACGATTATTTGTTGCAGGCGAGCATGGTTGTTTCAGGTCCCACACACGGCGTATAGAAAAGAAAAAAAAGCGAGCGAAATGTGTTCGGCACCCCTGTTTTAATAAAACTCGCGATACTGTTGGTGTTGTCATGTAAAAAAATGATAATAAAAAATCACGATGGCTCTCATAGGGGGGGTTGCAACCCCCAAAACCCACCCCTAGATCCGCCACTGCCTCTTGACAACAGTTAGAAAATGTGCAAGGGAGTCTGGTAGTAGAGGTCAATGACGCCATTATGCAAACGTCCTATTGGTAACTTTATGTGTAAACTCGTAAACTTGTACCACATTGGTAACCCTGTGGTGGAGTCAAGGCCGGGTATGTCCCAAAAACAATACTGAGCGCTTTATTTGGTTAACCATGTACAGCCAACCAATCAGAGTCAAGAGATCTTAGGAAAAGTGTGTCATTGTTTTTCACGATGCAGAATTCAGTATCTACAAGACAACCTGGTTTAAAAACCATGTTCCATGATAGATGTGGTAAATGTATTATTTAAAAGCCAATAAAAGTATGTTTGTTTTTAATAGGAAATATTTCACCCGACTGTCGGAGTCAGGATCTATATTGTTCCACAGCTGGTTTCCAAAACCTTCTTTCACTGTTACGCCATGTGGGATAATAGTTTGTCACCTTGCCTTGCACTCTAGATGGAAACACTTTCAACTTGTGATATCATTGGATGATTCCCAACGCAATACCCTCTTGGTCTTGGAGTTTATTTATGCAACCAATTCTTCTGGTAACAAAACTAGTTCAAGGTCGATGTGTCGTCAATGGATTGGTGAGGGCTAATTTTACGTAGATCGAGCTGATTATTTGTCAGGAAGAGCGAAGACTATTTTCACCAATTCACAGGAGAATGAGTTGGTTGGTGTTAGCTGACGGCCTTGAGGTAAGAAAGAACAGAAGAAAGAGGTTGATCGACAGCCAGACTACACAAAGGAAACCACTGTCTGCTCCAATACAATAAACCAATAAAAACGAAGAGAAGTTAGGATTAAAAAGATTGATAAAATAGATAAAAATGATAAAAAGGGAATGTTTACAGTCCAACGATTAAAAAAAGTTTCAATATTAAAAACGCATAAAAATGTCCAAGTTTTCTACTCAGGAAATTTAAAGAGTATTAAAAAAATTTTTTAAAAGCTGTAAAAACAACTTCAGTGAACACAAATTACATGTAATGTCTTTAGATAAAAAAACAAAGCTTTCTGGTTAAGAACGTTTTCATTGGCTATTAAACGAGAGCAGAAATGGTAGCGCTGAAAAGCACTCTTTGTGAAGCAGACTAACAGTTATACAAAGTTACCCCTGACGGTTACAGTGCTTATATCAGCACTCTTTGTATAGTAATACTGTTACACACACTGATAACACAGTTATACAAAGTTACCCCTGACGGTTACAGTGCTTATATCAGCACTCTTTGTATAGTAATACTGTTACACACACTGATAACACAGTTATACAAAGTTACCCCTGACGGTTACAGTGCTTATATCAGCACTCTTTGTATAGTAATACTGTTAAACACACTGATAACACAGTTATACAAAGTTACCCCTGACGGTTACAGTGCTTATATCAGCACTCTTTGTATAGTAATACTGTTACACACACTGATAACACAGTTATACAAAGTTACCCCTGACGGTTACAGTGCTTATATCAGCACTCTTTGTATAGTGTTCACTTACATTAGCAACACAGAAGTATTCCATGCATTTTATAGCACTCTTTGGTGAAGTGAATGAAAAGAACAAACCAAAAACTATCGATAAAGTAGTCACTATATCCCAAGGCAGCGAGCAGGAAAACAATATTCTTGTCATATAATCTTGGCATATGTATTTTCTAAACTTGCTCTTGTAGCAAATCGTATCAAGAGCCTTGTTGCATTCTTGCATTAAAAAAAACGCGAAACCAATTTCCTGACTTGTATTTTTAAAATAAGAAATACGTAAAAATGGAACATATACTTTGCGTGACCAACAGTTTCGTTCTCCATTCCCATGGGTGATATGATTGCGAATTGTTCATGCAGTTTTGTCTAGACCTTCTAATAGTTACTGGTACAAGCACAACATAAGCACCTGAAGCTTACACTCTGAAGGTTTTGTTCCCACCAAACAAAAAGGGGTTCACTATTCATGACATAGTTTCTACACCTGAGTATTGTCATGTTTAATTGTGTCTGTAAATCAGGAATGCACATTGATTATGACCGCCTATTTGCCTTCCTTACCTGCATGGTTGCAATTTGCTGTTGCTGTTGTTCTAATGCCTCTGTGAGTTCTTTGAATTGTTGAGTCGTACGTTTGAGGTCTTCTTTCGCTAAGCTTATCTGTAAACATGACAATCATGGTCGTTATCTTCACGAGCACAATCTAGCACCATTACTTTCCTGGCCACCATATTCGTCATCACTATCATCATCGCCACCACCATTAATCAGCAGCACCGAAATCATTACAATCATCTTACACCCAATATTATATTACCAACCATAGCAACAACCATTGCTATCATTATTTCCTCTTCATCAATGCCATACCTCTGAATCTCTTTGCGTCCTGTCTTTTGCTGCCTTTTCCATTTCTTTCTCCAACTTTTCCTTAAGTTTTTCAATTTTTCGTTTCTAAATAAAAATCAGTAAAACATGGAATATTTTGTTAGCAAAGCGAGAAAGCGTAAAGGCGCGGACAATGCAGGCAATGTTGCCGAAGTAGGATAGTTTTCTACTTCAGCAACGTTGCGTGCAACAAATTGCGTCGTGTGTCATGGATCGCAACATCATTTGCATGCAACATTGCGCGCAGTGTTGCACCGTGTGTCCGTAGCTTAAAAGATTTTTGCTGAATAACGTCTACGTACCTTTTCTTCCACAGTGTCAGAAAGTTCCTGTATCTTGCTTCTGCATTCTTCCAGTTCTGTGCATAGTACTGCGATATCGTTCTAAAGGAACAAAAAACGTTCATGTCAGTTACATATCTAAATAAAACTTGGCGCAATAAAGCAGTGGGGCAGCTAAACGGAGTCGAACTGAAATCATGTGAAGGCGATTCTGACAGTCGCTATATCACACCTGGAAAGGAAGGACAAGCACAACGCAAGGGGCAAACAACTGGGATCTTTGTGATTGTGCTTACTAAGGTATACATTTCGTATACACCTATTTCGAAAAACGTTGTCGGTCTGAGATCTAAAATGGGGGATCTGAGACTAAATATAAATGTTTTTATGTTTTCTGGCTAAAATACGAAAAATCACATTCCTAACTCAAAGGTCATTCTTCATTTTACAATCTAAAAGGACACTTTGTTGTTCTACTGTGTATATACTACGATATGTAGCTCAGATTCCAGTTCTCCCACCTGCGACGTTTTTTGAATTAGGCGTAGCTGTGAAATGTGCGGTACATGGTGATGTCACGTTACGAAATTGCTGACATCCTTTAAGCCAATCACAGTGTTCGAAGTCATTTCTCAGCCAATTAAAATCAGTTCTAAGACATGGTACCGTCACGGTCACGTCATTGCTAGTCAAGTCAGCCTCGCATCTACCGCTGAACACAAGTGTGTGCAGCCGCTATCTTTCCTTTCTATATCTCTATATATAATAATTAATATATTATGCTGACAAAGTTTGAACAGCTAACATAGACAAAGTATCAACAACTTACATCTTTTTCGCTGATCACTTTCTTCAGACCAACGACAGATTCCATTAGGTTGGCCACACATTCCTACGATGAATAGAAATTTAGTTAACTTTGTTTTGGGGAACCCTTTATTAAAGTGACCGAGATGTACTGGGTTGAGTATATTTTATTACCTTGTCTGATTCATTTCGTTTCTTTAGTGAGACGATCTCCCCCTCTTTTTCTTCCAGTTTTTGAGTGAGTTCAGCTGTGTTATTTGCCTATGAAATTTAAAAGAACGACGAGGAAAATAGAATGAGACTCTATTCTATTCGTGGTTGAGATAATGCTGGTTTTGTGCACGTTGCGTTACACTTCTGTCAGTCTGATTGTAATGATTGCCATTGGTCTAGTACCCTACCTGCGGATTGCATATTGCGTTACACTTCTGTCAGTCTGATTGTAATGATTGCCATTGGTCTAGTATCATACCTGCTGCTCGCATATTGCGTTACACTTCTGTAAGTCTGATCGTAATGATTGCAATTGGTCTAGTACCATACCTGCGGATCGCATATTGCGTTACACTTCTGTAAGTCTGATTGTAATGATTGCCATTGGTCTAGTATCATACCTGCTGCTCGCATATTGCGTTACACTTCTGTAAGTCTGACTGTAATGACTGAAATTGTTCTATAGCAACAGGAGACTCCTGCAAAAAATGAAATGTTAAAGTTAGATTTCATTTAAAGGTGCTCATTCGTAAAGGGAGAATCCTGGGGGGAGGAGGATAGGGATGGCATGTGACGTGTTTTGTTACCGACCATTATCTTCCTTCAAAGCCATTTACGTTAGGCAAATGGGTCAATACAATGATAAATAAACCTTATTTGAAAACCACCAACAACTGTGATACAGGTGGTATTTATCATCCAAATTAATTTTCTATATAGGGCCCTCTATATAGTAGGGCTTTGGAGTGACCGACCCCTATACTGAGAGTTATATAGCAAATACTCTTTGTGTCTAATGAAAATACCTCTTTCTTATCCTGCTGAGCCATGAGGTTAATATTCGTCTCTGTCTGGAAGTGTAGCTTTTCATTTGTATTCTGCAATCAAATCATTACATTTAAGTTTCTGGGTCAAACTCAGTATTTTCACTAAGGAATTTTCTTACCTGAAGTTCTTGCTCAAGTTCTCGTATTCTGTGTCTTTCTCCTTGGAGCATCTTTTCATATTCATCGATCTTGTGGTTATTGAACTGCATTTCATCTCGCAATGTCTCTAGCTCGGACTTAAATAAATACATTCTCGACATAAGAAAAATGGACGGATGTATGGATGGATGGGTGAGTGGGTGGGATAGAATAGATGGAATGGATGGATGGGTGGGGTAGAATAGATAGAAAGGATGGGTGGGATAGAATAGATGGAATGGATGGATGGATGGGATAGAACAGATGGATGGGTGGGTGGGATAGAATAGATGGAATGGATGGGTGGGTGGGATAGAATAGATGGAATAGAAGGATGGGTGGGATAGAATAGATGGAATGGATGGATGAATAGGATAGAATAGATGGAATAAATGGGTGGGTGGGATAGAATGGATGGATGGGTGGGATGGAATCGATGGGAAGGATAAAGGAATAAAGGACAAAGGAATAGAAGGATGAACGGATGAGATAGACAAGTATGTATAGATTGGCTGGAGGGATCAATGGACTGATGAAATGAGATGACTGTGCTGGTGCGGATGGATGGGAGGTCAGATGGGTGGGATGGAGGGGGGAAGTATGTATGCATGGATAAAATGGGTGGTTGGAAGGACAAATGGGAAGAATGAATGGGATGGATGGAATGAAAGGATAAATGAATAGATGGATGTATTTGTTATTAATGTACCTCTAGGTTCTGTATCGTTTCTATGCCATTCTCAATCTCATTCTGTTGGTTGTAGTTTTCGATTTCAAGCTGAGTCACCTAAAACACCAAAGAAAAGTTTGCGCATGTAAAGATCGTTCATCTTGTGGTTCAGTTTATTTCTTTAATTATTCTATACCTTGCTCTCGAGTGAAGCTATTATTCTTCCATTCTCAATGCTTTCCAAGTCTCTTTGCTTCTTGATAGTCTCCAATTCTTTGTCAGCAGAATGCAAGACGATCTTTAAGTCTTCTACCTCACTTTTTAATACTGAAATACAAAATCAACAATGCTTCACGTTTGAGCTTTTTAGGGGAGATTAGATACAGAAATTTTAGGAATCTTGTAAGGAAAATTGACAGGCTGCATTAATGCAAAGTCGTGCATTTTAAAGCAGTTAAACATGTATGCAATGTAGTTATGTCCATTGTCATGTCAAATGCCATCCAGAGATCGATTGACTTCTTATATAAAGCAAGATGCAAGGTCTGTTGTGAATTCTATTGGCACTTTGGCATAATAATGACGCCTTTAATCGACATCTACTGGTGTGTATAACATTGTCTGGATGACCCACCTGAATTCTCTCCTTTAGATTCCCTCAGTTTGTCAGTCAGGCTAAGGTTCTTCATGTTCAGTTCTGTTTCAGTAGCAGCATGTTTCTCTCGTTCACTGGCCAAGGTCTGAGAAGATCAAATCATGATTTACAACACATCTCATTCTACTTAATCTACCATTACTACCGTCCAATATTGTTGTTGTTGTTTTGTAAATGTTTATGTATTCTTTTGTTTGTAAATCTATGTTTTTTGTATACTAGGTTATACTAAGTCTGGCCATCTGTCTTAGTCTAGCCCCTATGGTTATTTACAGATGGTCTGTACAGATGGTCTGTATTTATTTATTTAATTATAGCAATATAACTTTGAAGTACAAATCAAATTGATTGATTGATTGAATAGTACATGGCATATCAGTGCGATCTACTAGCATCTTTCTTCTGCCGCCAGGTTTTAGGGGATCGTTATCAATATTTCTTTGTTGTGATTAACTAAGATTCATCACTTACGCTGTTGAGCTGTTGAACCTGGTATTCCTGTTTGTTTGCTGTCTGGTTTAACTTGATGGCATTAGACTCTGAACCCTGCAATTTCTGTAGCAGTTCGTTGTTCATTTCCTGTAGAATTATAAGCAATAACACTCAGTAAGGTTACCTTTGCATTATACAACCTCTTTACATCATGGTTCTGAAGCCTTCTTTTTGCTCCTTACAAGTTGTTTTAACGTTGGTTTTAGCTTTCATCAATCAGATATTTACCAACCCTAACGGTTGGGTTTGACGGCCAACATCACCTATCTAGATCGCGCCAGGTAGCACGTAACGCTTCAGGATGGAAGTTTGAAGTAAAGAAGCATTTTTTAGAACCGTGTTTGAAGTTCTCTGAAAGCTGACTGAGCAAAATTGCCGTAGATGTATGTTGAATACACGTTCTCTATGTTGTAGCCAGTGCCGAGATGAACATACCCTCCCTCTGCAACAAGATGGAATATTGATGAAAAATCAGCACAGAGTACTCACCTGAAGTTTCTTCAGTTCGTCCATTAACGCTTCAGAGTACAGCTCTTCAGCATCCATCTGATCATCATCAAAATTAAAGAACGGTTCATCAAACTCGCCATCACTGCCGCTATCATGGAAACTGTCTCTTCTGAACAGCCCATTGGGTGGTTTCTCGTCAGCTAGATCAATCACTGGTGAGTTGACCACCAACTTGTTCAGGCTTTTCTTGCTACTTCGTTTTGGTGTGCTTGCTGCACTGTGAGGTGTGAGGCGGTTAGGAGTGAAGGATTTCTTGGGTGAAGTGAGAGTCTGGTGAATAACAAAAAGATGTCAGGTCAATATTGGTGGAAAAAGTAAAGCTTCGGGAGTGGTCTTCGCTAGAATTCCTTATCGTGTATCGCTCTTTAACAGTGCTTCTCGATGGCATGCGCGCAAACATACAATTTGACGATAAAACAGGGGTTTGGTGTACGTCAATCAAAGTGTTTCCACGACATTAGAGAGTTTTAGATTGACTTTTTTTTTTCTTCCCGCAAACGGCAAACATGACCACGTTTTCATCGTTTTCCTGTATTTTACTTTACCTCTTGCAAACTTTCATATCACACACAAATATTCTTTTGTTTTTCTGCTACATCGATTTTTTTGCGATTCCTTTTCAGTTATTTAAAAGAATTTTTCACTGATAAAATGACGTTACACGTTTGCCGTGAACGTCAATCCAAAACTCTCTATTGTCGAAAAGACATAAGGGCACGTGTCTATGGAATGTCATGAAAACGCCTAGATTGACGTCCACCGATACCTGATTCGTCGCGAGAATGATTCCGTGCATACTACTGAGAAGCACAGACGTGCGGTAATATAAGCAATTATGTATTGCAATTTGCAAGCAGCATTGCTGGGAAACGATAATGCAAATTTGTATTCGTAGAGTAGCCGTATCGTATCTCACCGAAGGGGTAACTATGTGCAATTATTAGTAAATTAACTCGGAAACAATGGGAAGCTATTTCATAGTTCCATGCTTTCGTCTGAGTGCTATCGTCTGATTGGGAAACGCAAGGTACTGACTTACAGCACTTACACATTGAAATGGCTATGGTAAAATACGGTACTGCTCCAGCACGGCTACGAATTTGCTGTATCATTTCCCACTCATACGAAAACCACTCTATCGATATAGTGTTAGTTAGTAGGTACCTTTATCGTCTGCATGTGGATGTCATTCAGGGTCGTTCTTTCTACTGCTGTTTTTAGTTGAAACGTTTCAAGTGCTTTCTGAAAGGTAAACAAGATGGTACAGATAAGGATGTTTTTTCCCTACAGTGAATGTCATATCTACATATAGTAGTCAGCTCTAAACAAGGGAGAAGTCAACATGGGACATATTCATGCATCCATCTCTATTCTATCTCTTTCTCTCTTTCTTCTTTCTTTTCCCTTCCTCCCTTCCCCTGAACTTTTATTCCCATGATCGATTACTGAATAACTTGGACTTCTATTCAATAAGCCTTTTTTGAGTACAATAAACATGATGCATTGTGGTCTAGCTTGGGTACAAACAACGTCCGGGCAAGATGAACAAAAGATGTTTGAATCCAATCTAGAACATAATACATCAAGTCTGGTATCTCAGAAAATTACGATTTACGATTTACTGTAGAGCCAACGAAGAGGCAAACTAGCCTAGAAATTCATCTTTTGGTTAACTTTTTCTGTAGGAATGGACGAAGATAATGTTTGAATAATGGGTCGTGTGATGCTATTATCCTCTTACCTCTAGTTCAGCATTAGCCTTCATAGAAGCAGACAGATCAGACTCCAAGTCAAGGATTTTCTTTCGGTAAGTTTCACCTTCGTTGATAAGTCTCTCTTTTGTCTTTTGCAACCCTTCCCGGGTCTGTTTTAGATCCTCTCGCGTCTAGAAACAGGGAAAAAAATCAATTGCATAAGTTTTACTTCAAAAACTTGCCAATAGACCCATTTACCTTAGCATACAAATTGACCATTTCAGATCACATGACATTCCCTTGAGAGTTGTTCTTTTATGACGAGCTTGTTAAAATATTAACATATGAAATAATCAACTCCCAAGAGTGGCATCACATGGTTTGAAATGTGCACAACAAACAACGAAGCTAAATAGGTCTATTACTTCAAGTAAAAAGACAGGATACTTCATTCGCCTCTTCTAAGTTCAAAGAGAGACTTGTAACGAGTTTCTGGTGCAAAGGTTTCTGGGACTAAATTTTGGGACGATGTCAGAAACTTCCACCATCACGCGTACTCAAATTTAATCCCACAATCCTATGCAACAGGAGATCGTTACCATGGTTAGCGAACCGACCACAGTTGCATCAGTTTTTTATTTTATTTTACGAACAAATAAATTCCATGCAATCAGAACACGGCACGTTCGTACCGTAAGGTTTTTCGAAGCCATTACATATCAACTATATCAACTCAGTACTTACCGTTTCTAGCTGAGAATGTAGCTGTCCTCTTTCAATCTTAAATTTTTCAAGTTCTGCATTCGATGCTTCCAGGTTTAGTAACGAACTTGATAAACTATGTTCAAGATCAACTACAAAGAAAATTTAAACATTTTAAAGAAAGGTTTGGTAAAGGTTAGACATTTCAGTCATGACTTCATATTCCAAATCTTTTTGCATTGCAAGTTCACTTTCTTCCGAATTCCATCCCATTCCATTCCTTCCTCTATCTTTTCCAGTGGCGGGTCCAGGAATTTAAAAATGGCGGTTTCAAAATGGCCGCCACGCATAAAAAGCTGGTATAAGATTGGGTATACAAAAGGGGCGTTGCAATTTCATTGAACTGAGCGTAAAGAACATGATTGGCTTCACAAGATCTCACAAAGGGGGTTTCCATAGAACCCAGTGACCCACCCCTGGATCCGCTACTGTTTTCCACTTCTTTCCCCTTTCCCATCCCATTCCTTACGACTGTTTGCCCCCTACTATTGACTTTATTATTCCATTTTTTTTCGCCTTATTTAATCGTTCTCTCTCCCTATGTTCTCCCCTTCATATAGTTCTCTACACTCTCTCCTTACACATTCCCCCTAGCACTTAGGGAAGGTACGTTTTTTTGGGGGGGAGGGCTAGGAGATTTGAAGTAAACTTTTTAAAATGATTGTAGCCATCCCCATTTTACGCAGTAAGAAATTCATAACCCTTCTATTAAGTCATCAAGGAAACAGATTTCATCAAAATAAAAAGGTTTGAACCTCCACAAAAGTTTTTTTTACTGATGACCATCCCCACTGAAGCCTACTCCCCCTCCTCCTTACAAGGGAGACATTAACAGGCCATACTTACCACTCCCCTGTGGAGACTGCAGTAGTTCTCGTAGCTGTCTTTCTAACTGTAACGTATATCGATGACATCTGGACAGTTCGTGAGTAATATCGTTACCGTCATCATCTAGTTGTCGTAGTTTCTTGAGCTCAGCTGTTATTAATAACATGATTGTTTTTAGGGTACACCCCTACTCTGGATCCAATATACGCCTCTCATCATTTATCGATAATTCTATTATTTACAGGATGTCAATGTACATACTTACCTCGTAATTCCAGATTTTCCATGGCAAACCTCGTAACGTCTGGATGATGTTCTACTTTCTCTTTTAGTACTGTTATTTCTTCATTTAGCAATTGCTGTACAATTAAATAATACGGTAGAGTGCTCACACTAAATCCGTGAAACAAATGGCTAATTTTTAGCACTAAATAGTGATAATTAAACAATAGAAAACAAAGGGTTAGGTATGAAATAGTACTAAATAGTACTAATTAATGTTCACGGTTTTAGTGCGTGCACTCTATTACTGAGCATGCGCAAAGTAATATTAAAAAGATCCCACATGGTCTAGTGTCTGACAAAAAGGTAAGAAGTAGCTTAACTCTGTTTTCGTACGAGTGGGGAACGATAGGGCAAACTGAATTTGTATCCGTGACTATAGCCACATAGTATATTACCGTGACCGCAACTACGTTTTACGATTGGAAGATAACTGGAAGACGATGGAAAGCCATTTGAATGTTACTTGTTACTGCATTCCATGCCGTGTAACGAGATGTAAGTCAGTGCTCTATGTTTCACATGAAAAGCGGTCTATAGAGGTTTTGCACCATCACGTGACGGCAGCCATGTTAGATGGCAGGAACAATACAATCGTTTTAAATAAGAAAGAATTCAATTCCCAAGAGCAAAGGGATTTCATTGTTCTGCCATCTAACCACAGGCAGTCCAAACTGAATTATGGCGCCGGCACATGCTGGTGCAAAACCTCTATTTAAAATCACACAGACAAATCTGAAACATGCACAGGGAGGCTATTCGCAGTACACGAATGTCTGCATAGTAATTCTGTTTCACGTATTATCTACTTACGATCTGTTTCATGTATTATCTACTTACGATCTGTTTATCTCTACTGTCTTCTTCTCGTTCTTTATCTTCTTTGTTTCCTTTTCGCATCCGCTCAAGTTTAGCGATATGACTTTCTCGAAACTTCAGAATCATTTTAGTGGACTACACCCCAACAAAAAAACAAAAGAAATAACATTGCATTTAGTATAAGAAAAACCATGCTGGCTATCGTATTTGTACCTTGGAATCCCCAAGTACTGAAAATATCGCGAGGGATCAATAAGAGTTGTGTTGTGTGGTAAGTACTGACTGCATTCACTCAAATAGTGTTTGGGCAATAAAGGGTCGACTTTAATTACAGATGACATAAGCATTTTTTTCAAGACATTGTGTCAAGTTAGTCACGTTTTGTTTACGATAATCTTGCGCCCTACCTGTACAAATTTGTCTTTTTTACTGCACAGTTCTTCAAGTTTCTGGACCTTTTCTACTAAAGCCTGAAAAAGAAGATAACAATGAGAAATGGCAGTTTCGCATTCGATACATACCACTGTTTTTGAAGACCACAGACTCATTAGCTTAGCCTCGTTTATAAGTCAGCTATTCACAGATACTATTAAAAGTTCGTGGGCTTTCAAAACATTGATATCTTTCAAGCTGCACGTTCTTTAAATCAAAGTTGACTCTTGTGACTCTTACATTGCGACTACCATAGCTGGGGCCACTTAGACAGCATGAACCAATCAAATCGTAGAGAAAAAAAACAATACACTCCAAGTTCGGGTAGTGGAGCCAATCAGAAACCAAGAGAAAACAATAGCCTTTGAACATATCTTTTTATTTCCACGAAGAAAATGACGATGGCTTCTAGCTGTTCACACGTCACAAACCTGCTTTTCCTGTTCTGCCCGGTCCCGTCCCTCAGTAGCAGCTATAATCATTTCGCGCCATTCTTTGTATTGCTGTCCATAGTCATTACCACTGTTGTTGTTAGTGTCCGAGCAGGACTGGTCACGACCACTAGCTGAGTTGTTATCTGGTTCTGTTGGCACTGAAAAATCAAACATCCTTCTCGTTAAAAACACATCGAAACGCTGGAACCTTAAAATTATGAGTTATTGCAAGCCATTTTTCGATCTAATGAATAATGAGGTATCATTGGGAAAGACAAAAGACTGTAGGCTTTCCTGAGACAGTGATCATCGTTTATTGTGGTCTACCTTGGGTGCAAACACCTTTTGCTCATCATGGCAGGCCTTTTGCGGTATTGTTCTACCCAAGCTATACCAGAATGCACCATGTTTATTACCGTTTTCCCCAATTACAATTTGCTGTCATAATAAATTAGGGTTTTGGTGGATGTCAATCAAAGTGTTTCCATGACATCGTCGATATACACACAGTGTTCAAGAGCACGTGCCTATACAATGTCATGGAAACGCCTTGCAAAATCCATTCAATAGTCTACATAACATATGCCCAACACATGTAGCCTATAGGTACATACCTTGTCTTGTTACTTGTCCATTCATGGCAGCTACAAAAACAAAACGAAATTTTTGTTATAAATTTCTTCCAAATTAATTAACCATCTTCGTCTTTATGAATACATCGCGGAAGTAAAGCTACTGTAAAGCGCCACTTTTAATACTCCCTTAAAATTGCACGAATTTTAGCAGTTAACCTCCGCCATTGCCACTGGTTGTTCATTGAAAATAATTTTTTTTCTTTGGAACCTTTTACTGGTTTTACAAGAAGTTATTAAATTTAACAAATTTCCGATGGTTGTGCGTGGTATGTTCTCTTGTTTACCACGATATGACCTCAACAGTTGGTCAAAATGCTATGTACTCATGAGACATATATAATACAAAAACAAGGGAAAAGTTTGAAAGAAAAGCGATTCGTAATTTATTGACGTAATTTGTTGATATGTCTTCCTATTTTCTACGGCTCAGGTCCAATCAGAAAAGGAAGAAAATGATTTCTATTTGTGGTAAGAAAATGGATTGTTAAAACGCAAGATTTTTATTTAAGGTACAAAACTATGTAGTGTACGTACATCGTGCTTTTGACAGCTCCTCTCTTAGCTTTCTTATTTCAGCTTGCAGAGCAGTAACACTGCCAGTACTGTCTTCATTGATAACAGCCTGGTGGACCAACAACAGAAAGTAATAAGTTGATCATGACTCAATACCTTACAACAAGTACATCCATTTATAGATGTGACACTACATTGAGTCAGGTAACAAGGATTGTAAGGTGTGGTTATGGTAGATGCGTTGGAGGGAAGCACGGGTGGTGTGAACTGCTAATGCGCCACCTCTCACCATGTGGTCATCGGTTTAAGTCCCGCTGGGCGGGCATGGTGTCGTATGTGAGTAGAGTTGCTTGCTTGTAGGTTATCTCCTGTGCTTCGAGGGTCTTTGTCCAAGTTCTCCGGTTTTCCCCCTCAACAAAAGTCAACTTCTAAATCCCAATTCGATCATGGAATAAGGACCACAGGTTTGTTAGTCTGGCTATTAAAAGTGCTGTCCTTATAAAAAAAGACGATTTTTCATATTTATTTAGAGTATGACTGTGAAAACTTTACGGTGCAGACATGCAGTGTCTTGAAGGTGTGTGTGTGTGCCATGTTCAAGTAACCAATCATCTCCTGTGCTGCATGTGGCTGTTTAATTAATGTTATAAATTCTTACCCTATTTTTGATCATTTTGGCGCGACGTGCAAAGTTAAGAGTGGAAAGAGTTTCACCAAAGCACCTTAAAAAAATCGAGGTTATAATCAATGGGTAAAATCAAAATTTTTTTTAAGAGGTCACCCTCAAAGCGTTGTCTAGTAGCTGCTTAACAGAGGTTCGTGACTTAATAGGTGTGACGCTTTATAAAGGAAATATTGCAATCGCTTTAAAAATGGCACATTCGTAGCTGTACCGTATAGCCGCTCTGTAGCCGTGCCGTTGTTGTGCATAGAAGAATAGAACAAAAACGATGAAAAGTAAGTTATATTCATCGATTGCATGTTTCGTCATCGCGGCATCTTGGGGGAGCGTTGGTGCCATTTAACAAAAGATTTCTCAACAGCACCCATTGTTAACAGCACCAAAATGGCTGCCATGTTTTTGTCTTTTGATTCTTGGGAATGCTTGCAACCCATCAATCGCACAGTGTAGATGATGATTGCCACCCATCAATCCCACAGTGTACATGCGTAAGTTAATACCATAGGTTCATAGATACTACTGTTCTAAGGTTTCCACTTGTTACTGTATGAAGATACAGTATTTCATATATTTTACAATACTCAACTGACATGACATATAAGCAGACTTACTTGGCTGATGGATGAACGTTAGCTATGATATAAGTCCTGGCATTTCCTCCAAGAGAATCCTGAAAATTAAATTGGAACATTTTGTTGGTTGAAAATTACAACAGTCTGAGTTAGTAACAATTGAATGACGCAGCACGAGTCCTACTGTCTAAAACTCCAACGACCCTCAAAGTGTTGTCTAGTGGCTGCTAAACAGAAGTTCATGGCTTAATAGCTTTGACGCTTATTGACAGTTCCACTTTCATTTTCCATTACTTCACTTTCATTTCCTTGTCAAACCTTTTTTATCCATCTAATTCTTCATTGAATCCTTTCACTCCCAATAATTTCACCCTTCCTTACTTTTCTTAAATACTCCATTCCCATTCTATTCCTCCTCTTCCATTAATTACCTTCCATTTCTCAAATTCCTGCACTTTGTATTGCTACACTAAATTTCTTCTTCTTTTCCACTACCATTAATTCGTTCTTCTCACCCAACCACTTTGTGCACAGTTACGCATAAGGCCTATTCATCTTGCCTATACATTCCTTGTAGAGTATTTCTGGTTTCCATAATAATATTTTTCTACAGAGAAGGGTTATTAACCCTTTCCCCAACCTGGAGTTCTAGCTCTAGATCTAGGTATTGCAATAGCCTTGCTCTTCACCTAAGACCTGCCCAGCGAAACCTCCTGCCCAGCAAGGTTGAACCTATCAGGTACATGAGCACCAGCTGGTATAGCTCTCAAACTCATTAGAGCATGCAAGCTTCCCTGGGTACCACTACAAGGAACAGCATAACCTTGCTCACACTAATAATATTTCAACATAATATTCTGTAAAAGTGAGTAATTGTAAATACATACCTTCAATAAAAAGGTTAGCTTGGAGTCTCTGTAATGGACATGTCGTTGTTTACCATGGGTCATATCAACAAGTGCCATGATAACATTACCTAATGCTGACAGTGACTTATTGATGCTACTGGCTTCCTACAATAGTAACACATCAAAAAAGAAATTACAAATGTTATTCCTTATCAGGAGAAGTTAGTTACATGTTAAATTTGGCAAAAATCTCCATTGTAATATAGTACATACAGCACAGCCGACTTCACAATACAAAAAAAACAATACCAGCTTTACAATCTATAGAACAAGTTACAATAGATAAAACAAAAGAGCAGCATTAATTATATTACACTGGAAATAACCCTATAATTCTTACATTCCCTTTCCAATAACTTGGAACTATAGGGGGTAGCACATGAGGATGCACATCAATAGACCATTTTCTCAAGATTGTCGAGTGCGCATCCAAATTTAAGGAACTTGATGAGCCACGATATGATGAGTATCATCATGCATTGCTATGAAATTTTTTTCGATACTAATTCATAAAATTGATTATTTTCCTCTTTAAATGTAAAACTGGCTTATCAATTTTACTGAATTTGGGTTTTTCAGTTTTGTGGCCCATCAAGTTGGATGCACATGCAACCTTGTGAAAATGGAGTATTCCCTTGCACAGCTATCAGGAAGCTGGGGAACAGACTTAAATTTTTTTAAAAACATCCTTTTTTCACGAGGGTAGCACTTAATAGCCTGTGGCTAACAAACCTGTGGCCCTGTGATCGAATTGGAATTTAGGAGTTGATTTTTGTGGAGGGAGGAAAACCGGAGAACCCGAAAAACCCTCCAAGCACAGGAGAGAACCAACAAACAAGTCTACTCATATACAACACCGAGCCCGGCGGGACTTGAACTCGGGTTGCATTGATGAGAGGCGAGGGCTCACACCACAACGCCACCTGTGCTTCCCTAATAACTTGTCTTGAGGCAATGTTATCTAATTTCAGACCAGGTCATTCTTTTGAAATTCTTTTTTGAGTTGTATTATATTCATGTGTCTTATCAAGCGCAACAGTTAAACAAAGACATGATACTCTAGGGAATGACAAGAAATTATACTCTTAGGAAAGATATGTGGTTTGAAATGTGAAACCAATACAATCTAGGTTTATTGGAGGAAGCATGAATAGGAATTTTTGACACATTACCAACTACGAATTATTTCATTTCAAAATGTTTGGCCAGAGTTTAACATTACTGAACTTATATTTTGATGCTGGAATTTATATTTATATATTGATGCTGGTTTTTTCCCCTTTTTTATCAGATGGCTTCTATCTATAATGTAACAATCTCCAAATTCTTTGTAATGCGTTGTTTAAGAAATTATCCATACCTCCCCTACAGAGGAATTTTTTTCTAAGACCCTCCCTACCTCTGGAAATTCCAATTTTGTTCCATACAAATCCTCTGTGGGTGGGGTATGGATAATTTCTGGAACTACACAATAGTATTTGTGAGGGTTTTACCTTGAGTCTTAATCCCTCAGCATGTGTATCTCTCTGTCTCTCAGACCCTGCCAGGTCCACTAAGTGCAATTTTGACACTTTAATATTACACATTTTGCCTTTCTTTTCCTGTAATAATAATAATGAGCACCAAAAATTTGTACTTTTCAGAATAAAAATTCCTAATAGATCATGTTATTGAGATGTCAAGTGAAGTGTTGAATGATGATCAGCCAATTATCCATCAACACGTGTCGATTGGTCAAAAAAGTACATGGTAGATGAATAGCCAGAAACAGAAACAGCAACGATGCAGGTCAGGGGTTGAAATAACGGCTGGACAACAAACAATATTGTCTGCCCAGAATTAATAATAATAATATAATAATAATATTTATTTATAAAGCGCAAATACAAATCTGTTCTAAGCGCTAGTAAACAAACGACAAAGACAACGACAAAATAAAATAATTTACAAAGAATATGCTAATTTGAAGAGATAAGTTTTAAGTTCAGTTTTGAATGAGGCAAGACTTGATGCATTTCGGAGAGATATTGGAAGTGAGTTCCAGAGTTCAGGAGCAGCCACAGAGAAGGAGCGATGACCATAAGATTTAAGATTATAAGAATGTGCTGATAGAAGAACTTGTGATGCAGAACGAAGATTACGGTTCGGTTTATACACTGAAATGAGTTCCCGGATATAGATAGGAGATTGGCCATGAAGAGCTTTAAAAGTAAGTAATAGGATTTTATATTTGATTCTAGATTCAATTGGTAGCCAATGCAGATTAACGAGGATAGGTGTAATGTGGTCATGTTTATGGGAAAGAGTGATTATTCTGGCAGCAGCATTCTGTACAGATTGTAGTTTATCTAAGAGTTTGTTTGGTAAGCCAAAGAGCAGAGAGTTACAGTTGTCGAGTTTGGAGGATATGAACGCGTGGACGAGAGTTTCAGTTGTTTTCAAAGAGATGTATTTTCTTATTTTAGCAATGTTTCTGAGATGATAAAAAGAAGACTTGCAAATATTATTCACATGACGAACCAAAGTAAGATGCGTATCAAATATGACACCAATGTTCCGAGCATGCATTGAGGGCATTATCACATCAGAACCAAATTGAAGAGAAGGAAGAGTTAACTGTGGGCTGTGCTTTGAAGAAAATAACAGGAATTCAGTTTTGCCTTTATTTAGTTTCAATTTATTTGTAGTCATCCAAGCATCAATATCAGATAGACAGTTTTCAATCAGATTCATGGAATCATTAAGGGACAAATCATCATTACAGGAGAAAGGAATATATAATTGAGTGTCATCAGCATAAAGGTGGAAAGACATTCTGTGTATTCGGAGGATATCAGCTACTGGAGAAGTATAAAGGAGATACAACAAAGGACCAAGTACAGAACCTTGAGGTACGCCACAATCAAGTTGAAGGGCTTCAGAAGAAAAATCATCAATGGAAACAAATTGAAAGCGATCAGTGAGGTAGGACTTAAACCATTGAAGAGCTATGCCAGAAATGCCAAATTTTGTATGGAGACGATCTAGAAGAATTTGATGATCAACTGTGTCAAATGCAGCAGATAGGTCCAAGAGTAGCATGGCAACACAAGAACGATTGTCAATGGAGTGGAGGATATCATTTTGTACTCGAAGAAGAGCAGTTTCACAGCTATGAAATGTTTTGTATGCAGACTGCAATGGTTCATGGAGATTGTTCAGAGACAGATAATCATTTAGCTGAAGGGAAACGACTTTTCCAATAATCTTGGAGATATTCTTTAAATTAGAGATAGGGCGATAATTTCCAAAAATTTCATGATCAAGAGATGGTTTTTTCAGTAACGGTTTTAAAACAGCAACTTTAAGAGAAGATGGAACAACACCAGTTTGAAGTGACAGGTTAACGATTTCACATATAGTAGGCAGTAATGCACCAAAATGTCCAAGTAGGAGACTTGCAGGAAAAGGATCAAGACTACAGGATTTAGATGACATCTTTTTCGCAATGACTGATAATTCATCAATAGAGATAGGCGAAAATGAATCAATTTTACAATCCAGTTTAGGTGAATCCAGATAAGAGAAATCATTTGAAAGATGTGACGTAGGAACGAAGCCATTTCTGATGTTAACGATTTTGTTTTTAAAGAAGTAAACAAAATTGTTAGCTAGATCTGTGGATGAAGTTGAGGTTGGTAGTTTTTTCTCAGGTATACGGTGTAGCAATCGATCAATAGAACGGAATAGATCATTACTGTTAGAACCAGCATCAGTAATCAAATTAGAATAAAAATTCATTTTTGCATCAAAAATCAGTTTTTTAACAACATTACATTGATCAACATATAATTCACGGTCAACCTCTAATTTGGAACGTCGCCAACGTCTTTCTAGATTACGACGCTTTGTTTTATTAATTTGAATTTCGTCAGTATACCATGGAGCTCTTGGGCGAAGGGAGATGGATCGAGAACGTAAAGGAGCATGTTTATTTAAAATAGACGATAAAACAGAGTCATATTGAGTACACAAATCAGATAGTTGAGTAGCAGGACATTGATATAGTGCAGAGTTCATAATATCTTGTTGGAGACAATCAGCATCTATTGCACGAAGCTTGCGATAAGAAATGCTTTTTGATTGAAGTAGAGGCTTGTTTACAGATAACATACAATGAACAGCATAATGATCAGATAAAACAGGATCGTGTACAGTAAGGTTGGTCACAGATTTTTCATCAGATCTTGTAATGATTAGATCCAAAACGTGATTACTTTTATGTGTAGGTGAAACAGGATCAAGGACAGTCAGATTAAAACAATCGAGTAAATCCATAAAGCGATTAGCATTATTATCTTTAGTGTCATTGATGTGAAAGTTAAAATCTCCAGAAATTACCAGTTTGCCAGAAGATGTAACCAGTCGTTCCAAGAGAGTAGTGAAATCATCATTAAATAGCAAGCTATTTGAAGAGGGTGGACGATAAACAATAACAATACGATAAGTAGACGATTGATGATGAAGTAGCATTTCCATAAATTCAAAAGACGTGTGAGACATTGTTACATGATGATTGATTTTCAGGCTATTTTTATACATTATGCCAACACCTCCACCAGTACGATTTTGACGAGGAACATGACAAAACGAATAACCAGTAGGACAAATATCACGCACAATAAAATCAGAATTAGTATTTTTTAGCCAGGTTTCAGTTATAGCGAGAATATCGATGTCTCTTTCAACAACATGATCCTTAATTAAAAGAGATTTATTGTTTATTGAACGAGCATTTAAGAGACAAAATTTCATGTAGTTTGCAGTTGAGGTAGAAATTGAAGCAGGTTCAAGTGATGCAGGAATTTTAATGTTTGTTGTTGAAGCAGGTGATGATGAAATTGTAGAACGATCTGTACGATGACCACCTCGCTTGCCACGAAATCGAAAAAGCTTTAATTCCTTAAGAGCAGAGGAGCAGCAAGATGAAGGAGCTTTTGTATTACGGCGAAGTTCGAAAAGATTTGCTCTTGAGTATGTTATTAACGGCAGTTGACGGTTAAGATTTGAATTTCCAGCTGTGGAATCCAGGATTTCTTTATTGTAATTAAGGACCGATGTTCTGTTATGGCCATAAAAGACATGGGATAACACAGGTGTAGATGTTAAATGTTGTAAAGAAAGACGAGGCATATCCAATGAACGATGATAATTATTTGTGTGATGAACCATATGAAGTCGTTGAACCGTAGTCTTGAGGTCAGAGTTAAACGAAGAAGGGCCAGGATTACGATGAATATCCATAGAAATAGTAATATCAGTTGGAGGATCAAGTTGTCTGATCAAATCTTTGCCTTGTCAGTCATTTTAACCAGTAACATTGATCCAGAAACGAAGTGTGACTGGGCTAAAACTAATTTGGCCGGATATCATGAAAGCCAACTTACTGGTCTTTATTTTAATTCTTGCAGGTAATCCAATATTTTAAGCCCTGCAGGTAATAGACAGGAACTGACCTTAGATTCTAAAGTCACGGTAAACACTGCATGACTTCTGCTACTTTCTCTGTTCATTGAAGTGGAGGCAACTCTTCTGTTTAACCAGCCTGAGTTCAATACCTGAATAGAAGATATAAAATTGAATGAGAAAAGGGGAAAAATGAAGCTCTGAAGCATTTTCAAACTTGTAAGAACAAATATCTTTGGATTAAAAAAACTCTAAAAAAACCTTGGAATTTTATCAAAACCTGAAACAACTTCTGGGCTGATCAAAGTCAGGGCATGGCTAACTCATTGATTGAACCCTGAAACAACCTCTGGGCTGATCTAAGTCAGAGCACGGCTAATTCATCGATCAAACCCTGAAACAACCACTGGGCTGATCAAAGTCAGGGCATGGTTAACTTTCAGATTGAACCCTGAAATATTCTCTGGGCTGATCAAAGTCAGAGCATGTCTAACTCATCGATTGAACCCTGAAACAACCTCTGGGCTGATCAAGTCAGGGCACAGTTACAGCTGTATCTCATGATTGAGTTGGAACATAGCATATTAAAGTCAAGTTACTACAGTACTAACCCTATAGGCATCTCTTGCACTAGCTACATCTCTTTCTAGTAGCCCATCTACGAATATCCCTTTCTTCAAGTCTTCTCTCAAGGCTAATCCACTTGATGCAGGGTCTAATAAGTCAAATATTTGCTCATTGTAGATTTCCAGGAACGAACATCGACACAGAAACTCAAGATGATCTCCATGCTGAGGAAGGAATAGTAAGGTATAAGACATATAAGATGACTGAGGGTGGCATAAGGATTTTTCAGTCTGAATGCTATTTAGCCCATGAGGCCCTCTTTGCCTGATCAAATTAGACTATCATAAGTAGTATAGGGAATGGGGGTTCCAGCGCAATCTCAACACGGGCAAGACCCGTGTCAAAAATCCACCTACGGAAACAACCCACTCCAAGTGTGGTTGGGGGCAACAGCGCAAATATGTTAGTCTATATATGGAGTGCGAAGAATGTAAAGAGTTTGTTTATGATTTCTGTGTAAAGTGCTTGAAACCCAAGTTTGTACCTACTAAACCAAATAAGTATATTTGTTGTGGCAAGAAAATGCAAATAGAAGACGACACGTCAGCACAGTGTTACGAGTGCGGTAAAAATATTCGTAATGCCGTGCCTTGTGCTACCAGGGAACAATATTATTCCAACGGAGGTCGTAAGAAGACGCCATACAAAAGAATAAAATACTTTAGGGACTGGATGAGTCATATCCAAGGTTATCGACCGGTATATTTAGACAACGAAGTAAAGAAGAAAATCATAGACCATTTAGAAGAGCCAACCCCGCAAAGTCTACGGAAAACGCTGAAAAAATTAAAACTAGGGAAATATTACAAAGCTATTCCCTATCTTTTGTCTGAAATTACCGGTAAGTCTATTCCCGAGGTTTCTGATATGACAAAAGCCGAGTGGATGTTTTGTCGGCTGGATAAGGATATTCCTTATTACCCTGACGTAATCTACGAAATATTTCACGAAATCGACCCCAACCACCCCCTCTTAGGATGGATTCCAAGAAGATAGTGAATCTTATGGCATAAGATGAGAAATTACGCGTAATAATTCGCCAAATAAGGTCATGCAAATAATTTATATTACGCGTAATAATTCGCTAAATAATTTATATTACGCGTAATAATTTACTAAATAAGGTCATGCCGTGTATTATGGTATAAATCTTATGCCATAAGATTACGCGTAATTTCCAGATTGTCGTTCGATATGTAAACGAAATCCTGTCACGCTCTTTTCAAAGCAGATGTTTACTGAGCAAGCTTTCTTTGAAGCTCTTCTTTCGCTTCTTGGTAGATCTTTTTGCGAGATTCCTCGGAAAGATCTTTCACGATGGTTTTTTTATTCCTTATGTCCGACTTTAGTTTCTCGTATTTGTCTTCTTCAGCTAAGATAAGCGAGAATTCTGCGTTGTCTATCTTTCTGTCACGCAAAGCCTTTGAGACAAGGTCAATGATCGTATTTACTTTAGCCCTTGACAGAGCTATTGTCGTGTCATGCTTGGATATTTTGCTTGACAACTGTTTCATAACGCCTGTTGTAACAGCCGAAATAATACCGCAGACGGCGCCGACGCTAGCCAAAGGAACTCCAACGATTATTCCCGGTCCAGTAAGCGAAGTAGCAACGCCAGAGCCTGTTAACGCCACGGACATGGAGCCGGAAGTTATCGCGATTTTATGTAATATGCTTCGGGCTCTAGCATACTTTTTCCTGACCTCCTCATAGTGCTTCGTTTGACCCTCTAAGTAAGCGAGGATTAGATTTGCCTTATTCAAGCGGAAGTTCTCGGCATTCAATTCATTGGGTTTTGTAGGTAAATCAGGATAGAGTGGAGGCGCTGATGGTATAACATCCATTATATATACTAATGTACGACGCTTTTGGGAATGATATTGAGGAGCAGCCACATCACGACAATAGGGATTACTGGAATTGGAGGGCCTTCAGGAAGATGTTTCCGCACGCGGATGCTAGTAAGTTCGAAAGAAGGCCCGATGGTATTTACTATAACGGCTCCAGAATGTACAGTAATGAGGATTTGAAACCTACGCTGGTTAATCAGATAGACGATCAACTGAAGAATTCTGGTTATGTTGAACATAAGCCTAAGCCAACATATGTTGAACATAAGCCCGTGCAAGGTTGGTCAAAGGAATTATTGCTGGGTACCAGTACTTATCCGATACCCGCAGTTTCATTTGATAAACACCCAAGCTTGAACCTAACGCTGAACATGCGGATCTCTAACAAGCATTCCTTTCCGTTAAAGGTGCGAGATATCTTCAAAAACGTACCCATTGTTCATACCACCGCTAAGGAATCTCATGAATGGTTAAGTGGTCCTAACATGCGTTATTGGCCGCAGCAACTAAACTTTGCAGTTTGGTGTGCCACTAGCGGCTGTGGGGTAAGCGCAAACTTGATGAAGAATTCAATATTTATGTTTCATTTTCACTTCACGGTTAGGAGAATACTACATGAGATGGGCGTTACTGCATTACCGGGAGATGCTGCGTTTTATCCTAGAGATAACAAATACGACGTTCCAGCCTATAACAGGCTTTGTAAGGAGTTCGGTGTTGTAGGGAAGGATTTTAGATGCACTACCGGTGCTAACAATGGTTTGGGGCATATTTGGGCTTATTGGGGGATTGGTGGGCATGTGCTAAGTGATAAGGAAGTTCATGCGCTGCAGTTGCGATGGGACACGGGATATCACAAAGAAACTCACGACAGTAGCACCTTCTTTGAACCAAACGCTAAGACCACTAAGGAAGTTAGAGACGGACCTTTGTTCAAAGACGAGGGCGGTAAGTATGCAGGGGCTAATCCACTGATTATCAAAATTACCAACGACGAGCAAACAAAGCAATATCTTAATTTCATACCCCCAGAAGGTAAAGGACTAACCAAAGCCGGCCTTGCCCGTTTAAACCGCAGCATAGAAGCTTACGTGTATTCTATCCTTGGAGCTCAGGTAAACACCCGATCCAGCATAATCGGAAATACTGGCGCCGCAGAAGAAACGCGAGCCGAAGCCTTGATCTTATTTGAAAGTTCAATCTTGGAGGGCGACATTAGCAAGGGCGTACAGCGTTACCAACTAGCCATACAAAATTCTAAGGCGAGGTTGGACTACGCAGTAGCCCCGGGTTGTTGGTTAATGCCTAGTAATTTATCTATAAATACTGGTTCTGTAGTAGGATACAACAACAAACTGCAGCGAGCTACTAAGGATATGAAGTTTGGGGTGAACGACGTGAACTCTGACACTCTTAGGAACATTCCTCACTTCGTAGAGAAGCCAAAAAAGTCACACGAAACGAAGCTACCCACAGTTAAGAAACCATCAAAGAAGGTCCTACCTGCGATACCTGAGGAATATGACCATAACTTACTAAAGGCCGGCTTAACCGCTGCAAGCATTGGTCTGAGCTATTATATATGGCGATGAACAACCCCTACGTAGCTGGAGTAGATTGTGTCTATACGACTTACACAGGCGAGAAAAAATACGCCCAGGCATCTTGGGTTGATGTCACCGGGATGTCCGTGGACCTGAACTACTCAGGAAAGAAGTTAATCCTTTGTACTATTTGCATTGGCACGGCGAGTGATGCAAACGTAGGATTTCGTTTCTGTGACGACAATGGAGTATTACAGCCCATGCGCGTGAAGACAAACAACAGGGAGCCTACGCATTTCTCAGTAGAGCCGCCAACGAATAGCTCTGAGAATCTTTCCGTTTGGACTTTCCACATGGTTGCTGATTGCCACGGAAAGGTAAAGCTGCAGATAAGAGTAGATGACACCGGGAGTGTTTGCATAAATAGCATAGAAAATCAAAGGAATACTGTCTATAACCACATGACCATCAGCACTTTGACGGTAATGAGCCTCTAGAAGGGAACTTGTTCCCTGTAATATATGAATCCATACGTGAGGGAAACGCGTTATACCCACCGCTTAGATGAAGAGGGATATGACAACGGCGCCTGGCATGACGTTGGAATGTGGGTTGAGGTTGGGGGCACTGCATTGGTCATTTGCACTATTAGCATTAATGCAAATACGCATGCGAATGTGGGGTTTAGGCTTATCGATGAGAATAATAAGCCCCTGCTTCCTTATCGAACTTCAACGAACACCAGGAAAGTTACCCATTTTTCGATGGAGCCCTACACTGGATCCACTGAAGACCTAACGCCAGTAACTTTTCATATGCTAGCCAATTGTAAATATGCTAAGTTGCAAGTCACTTCTGATGACGGCAAGTTTGGGATAAATCGCATAGGTCGCAGGCCCGCTAATGCAGCCTGGAGTCATAAGCCCATTTCTACCATGAGTGTGTTGCCGTTGGTTCCAAATTACCAGGGCGGTGCTAATACTGTCTTTCATTATCCTCAAAGCAGGACACCGTCCGATGAGAAGATTAAGCCTTCATCTTCTTCAGGAGGACCACCCCAATAGCTACGACTAATATCCAGATGTTGTTACCCACGAACTTCAACAGTTCTCCGCCAGCCCTAAGTGCCAAGGAAACAACTGAACCCAGCAGCCCAGGAAGACCGGCTGCCATCTTTTTTCCCAAGTCCGTTAGTCCATTGCCTAATTTCTTTACGCCTGCACCTGTAGCCTTAAGCGCGGATAGGATAACTCCTACTACGCTTGAAATAGCGACCGCGAATGCCAGCGGAAGACCATACTTTAAAAGGGCTCTTTTTACTTTTTCCTTGGTGGTAAGCCCCAACTCTTTTTCCAGGTTGTCCTTTTGCGCCTGTAATTCCGCGACTCTTTCCTGAAGGGCTTCTAATTCCCTTTGTGCTGCCTCCCTTTCCTCTTCGGGACGAGTTTGGTCATTAATTATTTCCTGCTGCCGCTCTATTTGCCCCTTCAGGTCTTCGATGGTCTGATCTCTTTGCCGAAGTTGCTCTTCCATGGTGTTGATTTGTGCAACCAACTGTCGCCGTTCCTCTAAAGAGCCTGCTATGGTGATACGTAAGTTTTTAGCTTCTTCCTTGCTCATGTCTAGGTCTTTTAGAGCAAGATTGAAGGCGTGTCGGGCTCGGTCTCTTTCGTCTAAAGCCGTTTCAGCTTCTCGCCTGAGTTGCAGTATGACTTCGTTCTTGCCCTCGATTTCTTTCTTGTGAGCATCGGTTAGCCGCCGTATTTGTCTTTCGTAATTTGCTTCCTTTTCCTTCAACGTTTCTTGTAGTTCCTCGGCGTGTTTTTCTAGTGCGACCCTTTCATTCAAGGCTGCCAACCTTTCTAACGCACTTCTGGTAGCTAGTTGAAAGCCTTTTAATCTTGCCACGTCACCCCTAACTTCACCATTGTCGTCGAAAAGGGGTTGCGGTTTCGTCCAGCGGTCTTTGTCAGGAAATCTCAAGTCTTGGACGCTTATGAGGACTTTGTTTCCGCGTTCCGTGAGCCTTACGTCGTCGGCCTCGAAGTGGGAATAGCGCTGCGTTAGCTCTTGCGTTGTCCACTCTACGGTTTCCCGCGCGGTTGCTCCCTGCTCACCCATGTTTCGAAGTTCTATGTACTCGGGGACGGACTTTCCCGGGTTCTTTTCGCGCCACATGCGATTCAAGGAGGTCTTGAAGCTTTTCCACCTACTGCCGTACGTGTTTTCTAGAGCCATGTCGTAGATTAGGGGGTCGGTTTCCGCGCCTGTAGTCCATGCGTCGTATTCTTCGTCGTTAATGTCGACTTGACCTTCTTCGGTAAGGGGATCGAAATCACCTTCTACTTCCATTATATATGATAAGCTCAAAGTTAAACCCCAACGTATTACCTAAGCAGGTTGGCGGACTGAAAGCAGAACGCACCTTTCACCGGGTTACATTCACGCCTTCTAGCGCTAAGCCAGGTGAGACGCTGTATGTAGGCGTACCCCGCCTAACGGATAACCTAGTATTGGTTCCTGGTACCCTGGCGCTAAGGTTTGACCTAGCAATACAACCAAGCACTGCGGACGCGCGTCACGTTGTCAACGACCTTGGCCGCAACATTGTCTCAAAGATGCGCATAAAGTTCGCCGGGGAATCCTTGCTGGACTTAAACAGGTATGATTTGTATACCACGTACAAAGACTTATGGTTGACTGCATTTGACCGCGCGCAAAGGATAGAGCAGGGAATCGCCAGCGAAGCCATACGCAAGGTAAGAAGCGCAACCGACAGCGCCTCGGGAGAAGACGAAATAAAGACGGCTTATGGTACTAAATATGTCGTTCCTTTGGACTTTGAAGTTATTACGAACCACGGTGCATACTACCCAAGGCAGCTAAGCGAGCTGCAGTTCGAAGTGACCCTAGCAGATACTACGAACATCCTGCAAGGAAAAGATGTAAGTTCCTCAGCCGTCCACCCATACTCCGTTACTAACTTAGAGCTGCAGTATGAAACGGTATACAGCGAAGACTTAGCACGTAGCGCCGGTATGGAATACAGCTCCGGCAAGGCTTTTCTTTACGACCACGTTGTGATGTATAAGACGTTCAGCTTTACAAATAATGTCGAAGAGGTCATCAACCAAAGCATTAACCTTCCCAGGCGCAGCCTTACAGGGATAATGTTGCTGTTCGCAAAGACATACACGGCAGGATTGCGTGACTCTGAGGCGTTCTTTAATCCTAACATCACTAACGTAGGCGTTAGCATTAACGGAGTGCCTAATAAGGTTTACTCACAAGGGATAAAGCCCGAGGACATGTACCGGGAAGTCGCGCGTAAGTTTGGTGACCAAATTGGCCCAAAGGAATTCTTTAAGGATAAGTACGCGCTGTGGATCGACATGCGTACAACGAACGACGAAGACCTACATGGACAGGGTTTACGCCTGATAAATACCCAGGACGGTATTACGTTGGAGATCAAGCGCACCAAAGACGCCAGCGACACTACTAAGATCAACGCATATATCTTCGTAGTCTCAGACGCGCAACTGAGTGTAGAAATGAATCAGCTAAAAAGCGTTGCCTATTAAAATATCCCTTACGTATAATATGCTCCGCGTATTCGAAAACAACGACACCAAACTGCAATGCATAGTGCAAGGCGACCAACTGTATTTTAAAGCAAAGGAAGTGGCCTTGGTGTTGGGTTATGCTAACTCTAGGGACGCAGCCAGAGCGCACGTCTCAGAGGAAAACAAGGTAACTTTGAAGTCCATAAAGGGGGTCGATCTGACCGACACCCTTAACGCACAGCCCAATACCGTGTATTTGACGGAGGAAGGCCTTTATGAACTGATATTCGGATCCGAAAAGGTCGAAGCAAAAAAGTTCAGGAAATGGGTGTTGGGTGACGTTCTACCTACGCTAAGGAAGACAGGTAAATACGATATGGAGAAGCGATTCAATGGTTCAAATCCAATGACATTCAAGATAGAAACGGAAACAGATATACACGATAGAACCGTACACAGGGTGCGTAGGTTTCACCCGCACGTAATCATAGTCCCAGGCCTTGGAGAACTGCAGGACACCGCAAGTAAGCGCATTAGAAGCTGGCGGAAAGGCTACCAGGCAGGTCAGCCTGATCTGCTGATCCTTAACAACCATAATAAATACAATGGATTATGCATAGAATTGAAGACACCCAAAGGCACCGGCGTATTGTCCGAGAAACAAAAGGTAATGTTGGAACGATATGAAGAAAATGGATATTTAACCATCGTAAGCAATGATTATGATCTACTTTGCAGGGAAATAGACGAATATGTTGCCGGTATTCGCATTCCTTGCCCTTGGTGCATTAAGGCATTCAAAGGTCAAGACACTTTAAGCACGCACCTTAAAATATTTCATAGGTATAATGATTCTTGAACAAACACACTGGCGAGATCTGTCGCAAGGCGTTTCATATCGAATAAAAAACTACGTCGCATTCGAAGACATCGACCGTTTGAGGTTGGTCTTAGAACGCGACGGTCAGGAATACAGCCTTTGGGCGCCTGACTGTGTGAGATACATACT